>NW_015150514.1:1209375-1257322 GCF_000732505.1 Cyprinodon variegatus
TGCAAGCACATGTCCTACTTTAATCCAGCTTCTGACGAATGGAACTGGTTCGAATTTGTCCAGAGGAGGTCCATTGAGGTCCACAAACAGCAGTGAAGACCTGTTGTCTTCGTGCAATCTGTTCCGCGTTGCCCGTGTTATTAACTGCGGAAAAGCACATGGCCAATTTGCATACGCGAACAGGATTGGCTGACTCCACTTGGAAAAAAAAAGCAAACATATTTGTGAATAAAGGTTTTAAATTTTAAATAATGTACATGTTGAGCTTAAAAACATTTTAGTGACCATTAGTGACAAAAAATATTTTATTTTAAATTTTTTTGACACAATTTAAGACCCCCTTTATATTTTGCTTTTGAGGCTTTCAGGGGGTCTCATGGGTTATTCGGGGGGGTCGAGCCCCCCCGGACCCCCCGTATTTCGCACTCTGATGACAGCCCACCTAGAGATAAATGGCTAAATGTGATAATAGAGACGTTCTAAAGGTTTGTTAGAACAGGTTTGATCTAACTTCACCTCAACACTGACTGACTGCTGCTGCCTTTATCGCATCAAATTAGCGTCCGGATTAACGAGCAAGGTTTACTGTTCCTTTCACACAGAAACACTGCGATTATTCTGGGATTGTCCTGTTGTTGTTTATTACAATTGTATTACAAAAGTATATTTTATTTTTGTTTGATTTCTTAAATAACCTCTATTTTCATCATCATTTATATTCTAAAGCCAGTTGAAAACTGTTTATGTGCAAAAATATGCTATAAAACATCTAATTTGCTTTAACAAAGTCGGATCAACATAATTATATTGCAGCTCTCTTGTCCAACCAGATTCATGTATGATGTCTTCAGATGTGCATTCCTTTTCATTAATCATGTAATTCATTAATCAACATCAGCCATGTTGTATTTTTATTTATAGTTGAACCTTCAGTTGTAGTTTAAGTTCTGATGAAAGGAAGTAACTGCATAGATGCTTTGGCTAGTAACCAGTTACTTTAACTGTAAATGAGTTAATTACACAGCTACTTTTTGAGGAACTAGTTACTAGTAAAATTAGAGTAGTGTTCCCAAAACTGGCAGGGGGAATCAGGGCTCCTCTTTAGGAAATTCCCAACACCTTGCAGCCAAAAAACATTTTAACAATGTGGAGCCTGATCTCCAAAAACTTCAAATAAGAGCTGCTGAATAATCATTATTCTATTACTGTTAGTCAAAATGTTTTCATGCTCCCAGAATCTTTCTCCATTCTCTGTCATTGTAATAACACCTCCTTTATGGAAACAACAACCTCAGGAATGTTTATGTGTCAGTTTCATCTTGACTTTGTACTTGAAAAGACAAAAAAGTCAAGTTTCTGATTTAGAAAATCTCTTTGCACGTAGTAAATATTTACTTGGCGTAACCCTCCAAGCATGAATTTGCAAAGTTTGATCATTAGTACATAATCTGCATATTGATTAAGGCAAACACACAGTTACAGGTTTGGAGATGCTTTCTGCTAGGTTGCAAAAAGAGATTTTTTTTTTCCTTCATTCGGGATCTGCTCTGCAGGTACAAACATGCAACTGAGGTTGATAAGGAATAGTCAGACATACAGGAATAAAGTGTTAACATCATAACAGCTCAAAGCTCAGGAAAGTAGACTTAGAAGAACAGAGGTCTTTCAAATGTTTGAAAGCAATGGGCTTCTGATTCACTACAGGCTTTAGAGCCAGCAGGCTTTCAATATTAGAGAAGAAGTTTCCATGAACAATCTAATGAAACTTGCAGGTGAACTCTGTGTGTGTGATCCTGTCTTGACATCAGAGTGAGGAAATTTTATCTGATTTTACCATGACAGTGAGGTCCGGTTGTTGTACAGTGAGGGAATTTTTATGGTCATCACAAGCTAATTAACAGTTAGCATTAGGGCTAAAGTGTGAATGGAGTTTAGATTAGGTTTAGGGTCAAGGTGAGGCATGCTGTGCCACAGAGGTGTTAAATAACAAAGTACAAATACTTTATTGCCTTACTTAAGTAGAAATTCTGACTCTCTATACTTATACTACTTATACTGGAGCTATTATTTCTTTTATAAAACTTTGTACCTCTACTCCTTACATATTACTTACAATTATCTCCACTTTCTACTCCTTATATTTTAAAAATAGACTTTTATTTTTTGTTTCATTTAAGCTCATTTTCGTTATGGTCTGTTGGTATTTAAAAACAATACAAACCATCAAAATAATTTGCTTTATCCAAACAATTTCTTTGTAGCTGAACTCTATACATAGCAACATTTGTTCGCCACATACCAAAATAAATCATTTTTCAAGATGATGCAAAGTTGCATTTGATGCTTTTTTCATTAGTTATAAAACTTAGAAAATTAAGTATAAGTAACCAGTACAAGATTTGAACTACCGTAATTTTCGGACTATAAGCAGCACCTGAATATAAGCCACAGAAGCTAAATTGCATGATTTGTACATATATAGGCCGCACTGGACTATAACCGCAGGTTTTTTATGTTTAATTACCATATGGTTCATGCCCAGAGAGGATTGTCTGGAAAGAGGCAACTGTTTGGCGAAGCTCCTATTTATTTACATTTCAACACAATTGAATTGAGACAATGGCGTCTCCAACCTCTCACCATTGACTCGTTGATTCCAAGGTTACTTGCAGCAGTTCTATTTCCTTCGTTTACTGCCAAATTGACTGCCTTTAACTTAAAAGCTGCATCACATGCATTTCAACATTTGTTTTCCATAATGAGGGTGTCACACAAACTGTCTTGCACTCGCAATGTCCGTCTTTCTCGGAGTCTGCTTCTGAAAGTACCGTATTACCCTAGTGGCCGTTAGCTTTAAAAGTCCATAGATAAGCCGCATCGTTATATAAGCCGCAAGGTCTAAAAATGGGGAAAAAATCCCGGCTTATAGTCTGAAAATTACGGTATATACTTGACTGTGTACTTAAACTGGTACTTTTACACTTTAACTTGAGTAAAAAGCTTAAGGTGATACTCTAACTTCTACAAAAGGGCTTTTAAACAGTAGGATTTATACTTCAGTATTAAACATTACTGTAATACTTTTGAAACCTCTCCTCTGGTAAAGGTTAGGGTCAGGGTAAGGTATGCTCTTATAATTGTTAGGTTATTGTCAGGGTTAAGGCATAGAAAGGGGGTTGCAAATGACTGAAAATTAATGGAAGTCAATAGGAGTCAAGACATGGTCCTCACTACATGTAACAAGATGAGAATGTGTGTGTGTGCATGAATCACTGTCTTATATAATTGACCGAGGGCTCCTGCACGGTTGGCTGGCTTAGCTTGGCCCAGCTTTGTTGCGGGTACAGAGAGGGTCCCTGCCAGGCTTCTGAGTGTCAGCGGTAATCTGCCCATGTCTTCTTGATGACATGTTGCCGTGTGCACATTGTCACAGCACATATCCTCCTGTGCGTGCTGCTGGTTGAGAGTTTGCAGAGGAAGAAGGGAAGGGATGTGACACCAGGAAAGGCTCGCTGTAGAACAAAGTTCTACACTCTTGTTGCACTTTGGGGGTATTATTCCAGGGGGCTCTTGTTTGAATATTCCTTTTCGTTTGCTTGAGTGGCTGCCTATCATGAATGTCCCTCTAATCCTAAGGGAAATATTCATCCAAAACAAAAAGGAGCATGGTGTCACCTTTGATCTGGTGTCTTATCATCTTCTGGCCGTCAAAGAGGCACAGACCTCACCCTGACCAACAGCAGCCCAGCGTCTCAGTGAAACACCCTCTTTGTTCTCGCTTTCTTTAGGTCTGACTTTGGGTCTTTGATTTTCAAACCATATCGCTTCTGGTTTTGATGGGGCAGTTTAATTTGGGTCCTGTGTCTGTGGGGGGGGTCAGCTGGTGTTGTCCTTATTTCTTTGTTCTATGCAGTCATTAAAGCTTTTTCTGGGGACAGATTTGGCTGTCTGGGTGTTTGCAGCGGTTCCTCAGACCAGGCAGAGCTGACATCCTCCCAGCGAGAGCGATAGTTAGCTGTCAGCGCTGCTTTGATCAGGAAAAGCCAGACTTAATGCTTCAAGAGGCCGACTAAAAGCCCCAGCAGAGGCATGAACATAACTTTTGTGCATCAGTAGATGTACCATCAGGGTAAAGTTTTTATGACTTTGTCAAAATTTTTACAACTTTTATTTATTTATGTATTTATTTTCACTCAAAAATAGAACAGGAAAAAAAATATCATAAATCAACACAGATTCACAGAAAAAAAGTGGTGAATTCAGTGTTGTAAGAATTATATTGTTTTCAAATGTACAGTGTACAGTGTATCCATAACAGACAGTAAAGGCAAAATATCAGGCTCAGCAAGATTGGACGCAGTATTCGAGACAGACAGACATTCTCAAAATGTTTTTTCAGAAAGGAGCTGTAGGGAACGGCATCAATGTCTAAGGCAGGAATTCCTGGTCTTATAGTTCAGTCCTGGTTCAGAGGATGAGGTTGGTTCCAGCTGGTCTGCTGCCAACAAGACGCGGTGGGCACTGACCAGAGGGTCTCAGACCCTGATGTCCCAGAGGTCGGAGGGCAGGCAGGAGATCAGAACCTGGCAGATTAAGAAAGACAGGATAATCCAGAGGACGAAACCAAAGCTTTTGTCGATGGCTTGCTCGGTAGTCAGAGCCAGGAGGTCCGAGGTCCTAAGAGGTACCGAAGGGAAATCCAGAAAAGTGTTGGGTAAAAGCTCCATGTTTGGTCCACAGACAGGCAGAGATCTGGCAGGTTTTCGTAGACAGGTCAGGCAACCAGATCAGAACAGGGACAGGCAGACTCAGAGGTCCAGAGGCAGAACGGATCAGGATAGGACAATCAGAAAACACTCAGGTACGCTAGAAAACATCTCATCAAAGGCTTGAAAATAATCTGGCAATGATGACTGGTCTGATTAATGATGACTGGCTGGTTAAATAGAGACTAAAGCAGGTGAATCAGATAAGTGGTAATGATAACTGGGTGGAGATAAGCAGGTGAATGAAATGAACAATGCGACTAGGCATCAGCACCGGGACCATGACAGCAAAGTCTGCGTTTTTTATTTGGATGTAATGACAGATTTAAGTGCCGATTAATTTGTTGGTAAGGAAGTCGGGAAGGCTGTTTCCTGGGTGCAGCAGGCTGTGTCCTTCCCATTGAACTGTAAGGATGCTGCAGCTTCTTCACATTAATTTGTATATGGTTGGGGAAACTTCAGTTATGAGGAAGTATCTGTCTTACAGTTTTGTTTTAGTTTTTTGTTTTGTTATATTCTTTGGGGTGGCTTCCGTCCAAACTTTATTCCAAAGACTCTGTCAACTCTACAGGTTTCTCTATAACTCTATACATTCTCACAAGTTGTTTTGACGCTCAGAGACACTGTAGGCCCAAAGACATACATTTTGTTGAAAACTAGACTCCATCTGCATTCTGTACCCTTTCCTTTATTTGGTTCAGACACAGAAAACGAAAATTAAAAAGCTGCTACAGCTACCTGAAAGAAGACATGTTTATCTAGTAATCTAACAAAAAATGTTAACAGTTGCTTTGGTGGTCTGGCTGTTGATTCCTTGGCCAGACCTTGATGCTAGATGTTACTTGCCGCTAATATCTCTGTTATTTCCTCATCCTTTGGCTGTGGGATGTTCTCTCCACTAAATCACGTGTCAAAGTCAGTCCTGGAGGTTTGGCCTTACTGCATCTTTCAGATGTGTCTCTGCTTTAACACACCTGAATCAAAAATTAATCAGCAGGACTCTGGATAATGTGGCTGCATGCTAAGTAGATAATACAGCCATTTGATACAGGCCTGTTTTATCAGGGACATATCTTAAAGTTACAGGATAAGGGCGTCTATTACAGGAAAAGAGTTACTACAGGCTGAGATAATCCTTCCTCCAGATGTCAGTTTTCCTCCACTAAGGAGCTGCTTTGACCTGGATGATTGTTTCACCAAAAGGGCTGGAAGAATCCTTCTGTCTACTACAACAATGCTTGAAGTGCTCTCAGTCTGCTGAACCGCTGTCCAACAGATGAAGGACAGGTGAAGCTATCTTTCACATGTTTTTTTTTTATCAAGGCAACAGTTCATCTCATCATCAAAATAAAACCATTTCCCACAGTGCAGTTTCTGACACGTCATTTTATTTTGGAGCTTTTCTGGCAGTAGCTCCAAAAGCTCTTCATATTTTTAAAATAGCTTTTAAAATGATGTATCTGTGGAGAAAGTCAAAAGAGGCAAACGTGGTGGATTTATGTTCCGTCCTCGTAGGAATTGTAGGTTTTCTTGATCTAAAGTGTAATCAGTCTAGGCTTTTAATTCAAAATGACCAAATAAATACCTCCTGTGTTGAATTTGTTTTTAAACTTTGCATGACTATGAAATAACTCAAGTTCAAGAAATGTTTTTCTGTGGTGCTTATCTGCTCTCTGTGTAGAGAGAACGAGGGCCAATGTAATGTGATTAACACTACTTAGTTTTTTAGGGGGGCTTAATTAAAAAGAGTTTAGTGTGGAAACTGTGGGTCAGTCGGGTCGGATCTGATTATCTCTGTTTACACCTCAACGCTGATGGAGACATTGTGCTGATGGACCCGAGTTAATTTGGACAATTAAAGACAAAGATTAAAAAATCTCTCATATGCATCTAACAAGAGATTTTAAAAACACTTTAACACTGTGATGGTGTCACTCATAAGTCTGAAATATAACAGATAAACAGCAATTCCACTAAATAAATAAATACACAACACAAATTGATACTGGAAGAGAACTTTGGTTATGATCCAGGACTGGTTTTAGCCATCACTTATCGGAGAGCTTGAGGTGGCGATTACTGTGCTGAAAAAAGTGCAAATCAAATTAACTAAATTCATATTTCTGAGTCGGAATTTATACTGAGAATACAAAATAAAAAGCAACTGGTGCAGCTGAGGCTGCCTCGCTTTGGTGAAGGTGGAACATCAGAACATGACAGCCGCCCACCTTCTATCCTGATTGTTTTGAAAGTTACCAAACTGAGGAAGAAAAAAGAATCGTTATATTTCTTTTCATTTATTGAACCATTTGGAGCATGCATGTGTTCCCCTTTTTTGCCCCTTCAAGTGTGAGGCCATGCAATTAATCCACATTCATGAATTTTAGAGCTTTACATGGCAGCAATATTTTACCACTAGGTGGAACTGATGAGCACAGTCTGGAGACCAAAACACCCCACCCTCATACTCCATCACAGCCCTTCTTCTAATCAAATACCCAAACGATAAACACGTAGCAAACAGCATCACCTTTAGGAATAAAATTTGTAGGGAAGTATAGACATTTATTTTGGTAAATAATCAGCTTTAGGGGAAAATGTGGATCTGCCATTTTGCTGCTATACTACATGCACAACCTCAACGTCTCATAAGCAAAAGACTGAAATAGAATAACGCAGAATGATTACGTGTGAGGTCCCATCATATTCCGTCAGTTTCTACATCAAATCTTTTTAGTTCTTTCTTTCTAAAATAATCAATTATTATTTACTACTCCTTTAAAAAAAACAATATGGAGAAATGTCTTCAATTTAAGGCTTCACTTTATGACAGAAACAAATCACTGAGAATATAATCCATCTTTTGCTTAGTTACACAATTTATCTGATAGATTTAAATTACCTTTTTTTGATTTGATGGTTCAACTTTGTTTAATTTATTCCACAGGTTGACTTACAGACATACGGTTATTAAAGTGATTAAATATTTGCTGATAAAACATGAAATATTAATGTGGAGAATCCAGAATGACTCATTCAGAACTGAACTGAACAGAAGAAAGATCTGCTGTCATTTCAGATTAAACCTTTTGTGGTCTGAATGACGAAGAACAGTCAAGGTCCAGCACGGTTTTAAAAGTGGCAGAACATCAGATTCTGCTGGATTTGTCATCAGAGCCGATGGTTTCAGTGATTCCAGATTCTATTTGCTCCAAAGCGAACAGATGAAAAACAGAAAGGTGAAGCAACTCGCATTATTCCTAATATCGTTTTTTTTTTTTCAGATTCAGTTGAGGGACATTAGTTTAATTCCTCTTGTATTAAGGTAGAGCATAAAGTGGGAGCTAACTGTTCCAAAGTTGAGATGGTTCTACTTTAGCTATCAAGCTGTACAACTCCTCAATTGGGGGTAGTATGGGGTGATAGGAAGAGGGTCAAGGGTCAGCATCCCCCTCCTTGGACATCTTATGCAAAAAATTACCTATTGTTAATCATGTGCAATATTCTTCTCTCTCACTGTGCAATAACACATGCCAACTACTGTGTAGTCTGTGTAATTTTCTTTTACTTATTTACAGTATAAGGTCAGTGCATCTCTGCAGTAGAAGTCTAATGCTCCAGGTCAACTACTGTGTATTCTGTTTAATTTCCACTTATTTATATGCTTGGTAAATTTCTGCAGTGCAAGTGCAATAACCCAAATCAACTAGTGCGTACTCTTTCCTTAGCTCTCTACTGTGCCGATATTTTTAAATCTATCTAAGGGAAACATATTTCAGGACATTACAACCTTTTTCCTTTTGTTTTTCCTTTTTGGTACTATATACACTATTTTCATCTTTAATGTCCTCCTTCTTTAACTCTTTTTTTCTATACAAGCTACTGGAACCAGAATTTCCCTGAAGGCGTAATCCCAAGGGATAAATAAAGTTGAGTCTAAGTCTTTAACCCTTGATAGTCCTGAATGAAGATCAGTCAAACCAGTGATCTTCAGGTTCTCCTCAGGGAGGATGTGTGTATTTTACATTAATTAATCCAACCATTCTATGAAGGGGATGGTTATGATGGTTATAATTAAAAAGCAACAAAGAGGACTGGACAGAGATGAAGCTGCTATGCTTTCCAGTTATGGCCGTCAAACTGCAGAACAGAGACCCACAGCAGCTCTGGAGGAGCTAGAGAGATCACAGCTTTGTAAGATGAAGAGTCTGCTGTTTCTGGAAGAGTGAGGAGAGGAAATACAAACCTGCTCGACATTGGGCAGATTCCTCTTTGTAAAATATTTCTTATTCCTTATTTTGGTAAAAGCTCCAATCCATTTCAGTCTGAGGCAACACTAGACAACGTGGACTGAGCTGTATTGTTGTTGATGTTTCCACTGTTTTGATAAGTGCTTAACGATGAAGACAGGTAACGTGTTTTTGAAGGTGGTCGTGATCTGTTAGAGGACAGACTGACATGTCCCCGTTTCTCTCATCCTCAGTGTCCTTCGGCCTGTGAGCCTGCCGACCCGTCCTGCATCCTCAGAGAAGATGACGCTCTAACTGGGCCAGGTAGGATTCAGGCAGTCCTCATTTCTTTCGGATTAACAGGACTTCCTTTCTCTCCTGCTTCCATTTCATTTCACACAGCCCCCTTAATTATGGATCTCAGCTCAGAGCGGTTTCCACTGACAGCTGAAGTGGCTAAAAGAAAGGTTAAAACACTGCAGTTTGTTTCTGATTCATTTAATCTTCTATGAGAGTTAAAATCCTAAAACTTGGGTCAGAGATGTTCTCCATCTAATTACTATCAAACCATCCTCTGAACAAACTTTAATAAAGGGGATCTAAAGCCTCTTGTGTTTGAATAAAGGGTTTGGATGGTTCCTGTTCTGGTGCGTCTCTACAGTCAGAACAAACAGCAGAAGATCTGTGATAACGATGGAGATGAACTCCTGGATGCTCTCTGAACTGCCTGAGCGCTGAGCGGACCGCAGGGATCCAGCTGTGTGAGGCTAATTCTCCTTCTGCACACAAACTTGTATCACATAAAAAAGAAGAAGATGTGAGAAGCTGTGCTAAAACACCCCGCTTCTTGTTTAAAGGGAAGCAGCCGTTCTTCCCTCCCAGCCTCCTGTCTGCCTACAGCCCAACTCCTGTTGTGATGGTGTCATTGTCACTAACATTTTCTGCAGCCAATAACGATTGAATGGCAGCGAACGCGTGCAGGTGCACATCTGCATCCTGTCAGAAACAATACCTTCCTGCAGATTCCAGCAGACTGCGTAATGCAATTTACTCTTCCTCATTTATTGGCTTTCAAGATGGGCGTACAGAGCAGAGAGGTGCAGGCATGCGCGCCGCAGCGCTCCACCGAGTCATTTTCCTAAGAGGTGTCTGGAAGTGAAATGGAAGCGTCTGATTGAGGGTCAGATTAGTGTGGCTGGGGGCGCAGGGGTTAATCCGCTTTTCTAAAGACAGTCAACAGCCATCACTACTCTGCTTTAAAGTTTTTCTCTCCATTCTTCTGCCTCTCACTCTGTGTTTTGTCTTCATATTAATTTTTTATAATCCTCATGCCCACAATAAATCTCATTAAAATACAATTATGAGCTTAATCAGGGGTCGATTTAGGGTCAGACTTAACTATAATCCTCATTAATTTCCTCTTCTGTAGAACAGGAGCAAATAAAAGCCTTTCTATGGTCTGACTGCTGTGCTCTTGTCATTTTAGAGAGCATTTTTATTCTTTTCTGTTTCGCACCTAAACTGATGACATTTTCAGGTATCCATTGATGATAATTAAGGCTAAAAAGTTTCATTCAAAACTGTAATTTTTGATAGAAAACTATCATTGTTTTCAGCCAAAGCCTAATAATTGCAAATATTACTGTAAGTAAATGTATTATCAAATAGGCCCCAACTGGGTGAATTTATTCATCTCTAAAGAAATAAATATTTATGGCATTTATAAGCCAATTCTCACCCGAGCAAAGAATTTTTGAACATAGGTAGCAGATAAAACAGATCTTTAGTGTCTAGATTAGAAACAACTTCAGCAGCTCAATGGGAGTCATAGCTAAGAACAAATCCGGTTCAGTCTCAGTCTCTGTTGTAATATTGTCTTTAAAATGCAGAACTAGAGCAGCAGAAAACTCAGAGCAGCGTTGTACACTGTTGATCATTTTATTAGAGCATCTGGAAAACTGGGTTGCCCTTTCTGGTCCAGAACTGGACTGGTTTAAATCCTCCTGAATGACAGAGACAGTTTAGTTTCAATAAGAAACTTTACATCAGAAACCCCACACAGTGTTCCACAAAGGTCCATCTTACGGGGCAGCATAGAGATACTGAATAGGAGGGTCCCTATTCAGTATCTCTATGCTCCCCCTTGCTCAGATCTTGATAAGCAACATCATCAGTTACCATAGCGACGTAGACAACTCCCAGCTGTACATCTTCATGTCAACAGGTGACTATGAACCAATTCCAGCTCTGTGTAAATGAAGAGAATAAATCAACCCATAGATGAACAAAATGCTTTTCAATTGAATCAAACAAAACTGAAGTAATAGTTTTAGGACCAAAAGAAGCGCATTTAAATGTTAGCACCCAACTGGAAACTAGCAATCAGGATCTAAATCTTGGTGTGGTGATAACTCAGACCTGGACCTTCAGAGGCTCCTAAAGACAGGTACAAAGTTGTCCTTCTATCACCTTAAGAACATCTCCGAGATTAAAGGACTAATGTTGAAAAACTGATTCCTGCTTCATTCATCTTTAGTAGAATTGATCCCCGCAGTGGTGTCCTCACAGGTCTGCCTAACAAGTGGATCAGCAGCTGTAGCTGATCCAGAATGCTGCTGCCTGCATCCTCACTACAACTAAAAAAGTGGAGAACATAAGCCCCATTCTAAAGTCCTTCCTGTGGCTCCCCGTATCTCAGAGAATAGAATTTAAAATCCTTTTGTTAGTCTAGAAATCACTGAATGGTTTAGCTCCAAAATACATTACAGACTGTTTGGCAGTGGATCAACAGCCAGACCTATCAGCTCTGCTGGATTAGAACCAAACAAGGAAACGCAGTTTTTAGTTCTTCTGCTGGACTAATCTGGAATAAACTAGAAAACAGCTGAAATCCTCAGTGGCTTTAATCCAGATTATAAACATATTTGTTTAAAGAAACCTTTGACTGAGATCAGAGCATTAGTTTAGTTTTCAGTCCAACTTTGGTTCCATTATTTTTTTTACCATTTTATATTCCTTTACACAATGCCTTGTGAAAGTATTTGCCCCCCTTGAACATCTCTACCTTTTCCCAAATTTCAAGCTTCAAACATAAAGATATGATATTGAAATTTTATTCATACGTACCTAACCAGTGTTCACATCAATATATATTTTTTAACAAACATATCTCTGGAGTTCAGTAAATGTAGTTTTATTTTTTTATGTCAACCAGTCATCTACTTTGTGTGGTTTTGATGTCACAGATCAGTCTGATCATGCAGCTGCCATTATGTTGTCATTCTGCTGCTGGTGTGAACTGCTGTGATGCAAACAAAACTCACCATGTTAGCTGACAGCAGTCTGGCATCTTTTTAAAAGCATCTTTAGCAACAACTGTCCAACCCATAAATTCACAGCTACTAAACAGCGCATTTAAAAAGAAGTAGCAGCATTCAGGGTGCAGATCCTGCCACTCAGAGAAGCGGAAAAAAACAAGTTTCAGTTAGAACTTTGTTAATATCCTAAATTACCAGTTTAAGTTTGTGCAGCACCAGTTTCTGTGAAGTCAGCTGCTCCAAAAATGTTAAGCCCAGTTTTAAATGAAAACGAAAACATCTTCCTGCCACGCATTGCGACCATCATGACACAAAGTTGTCAACGTTTCACCTCGGGGGCTTCGGCTCCGTCTTATTGAGCGTCTCCTTTATTCGGCTAAAGGAAGAAGCAGTAAACACTTTTAAGGCTGACAGCTTTCTCGCCCTCTGCTGCAAGCATGCAGATAAGGGCTGTTTTTCGTTTTTCAGCCCCTCGATCGCTGCTATTAGAAACTCTGTTGGAGAGGAGGAAGATGGTGCAGAATGTCAATCAGGTTGGTGGAGTTAGCAGCACCAACTTGTATGGTCTGTGCCGTGGTGTCATACAGTAAATAAGCAATTAAAATGGAGGGAAAGGAGATATTGGGGCAAAGATTAACGACATGAAGGCTGTGTATTTTGGTGTACACACTACTCCTCTGCTGACATTGAGAGAGAGAGAGGAAGAGGGGCTTAGAAGATGAGAAATGTCTTATCTTTGGCAGACACAGCTATTGATTATAGAATTTAATTTGTGCTTCATACCTTCTGTGACTTTTAAAGACTTCTGATGTCTTCCTGTTATGCTGTGTCCTTCAGGGGAGCAGCTGTCACTGCACTATTTGACTTTGCTAAATTTTGGAAGGATTACCCCGAGGATTTCCTTAGCTAGCATGTGTTTTATCTGCTGCTCCATCAGAGAAATCAATATTCATCTTTTCCCTTTTTGCTCCCTGCTCTCTCACAGTGTTCAGAAACCCAGTATGCAAGGTGTATAGATTTCAAACGATGGACAGCAAGTGGATGCTGGTGCGGGAACAGATGGAGGAGTGCACTCTGTCGTTCACCATCCCCAAGCAGCTGCTCGCGCTCTACATTCAGGAGGACCAGAGCAGGTATGCGGAGCTGAAATCCCATTGTTGAGCCTTTAAATGTCAACGGAGTAAAAGCTGAACAGTTTGACCTGAATGCACAACAAAGAGGCAGCCAGCTGGAGGCCAGAAAGATCTTCATCAGAATCCACTGAAGGCAGGGAATCAGGTGGAGAATGTTTCCACAGACTCCTTTAAAGTCAGGCTTAAAAAATGCTGTCCTTAACACATAAATTAAAAATATGGCTTAGAGGCTTGGTTATTAAATGTGCTGTCTAAAAGTGATAATAGGTGAAGTTTGAGGTACGTCTACTTCCTGTTGACGGCCATCTTTGATCCTAAATTAAAGCAAGTCCTTATTTTTTATTTGTTTCTGTCCTGAATTATTTGGAATTTAAGACATAAACCAAGATATTTTGATTCTCTTCAGTTGTTGCAGTTATGTGATTTATGTGAGTCTTTAAAATCATTTGAAACCTCGACCTCAGAGGTTATCACAATATTTATGCCTGGCAAAAGGAACAACCTAAAGCCTGCAGCAGCCTCCTTATGGAAAGGCTGCTGCAGGTTTAGGTTGTCTCTTTAACTGCTTCCTGTGACTCCCAGCCATGAGCCAGGCTGAAGAAACAGCCCCATCCATGCATGTTTAATTCATCTGCAGACCAGGCTGAGCCTATCTAAGCTGTGTCAGAATTATGTTTCAATGACAAACAGATCATTCTTCACTAGCCTCAAAGTGTGCACTACAGAGTAGATCAAAGATCCACTTCCCCGAGGCTCCAGCAGCGTTTGTGGAGACGGATCATTCTGCAGCTGGCCTGTTGTCCCTGGCAACTCTGTTCCCTACTTAACACACCAAAGAATGTAGATGCCTAGACGCACCTTTACAGGAAGGTTTTTGCTCTAATGCCAGCAGGCAGTGCAAGGAGCTGCAGCGTTTATTATGAAAGCTTTTACTCACATTCACAGGAAAAGTCCAACACAAACAAGCACTCCTACAGCCACTCAGCCATCATGGCACTGATGGGCTCTGAAAACTCTCCTCTTTAGGCACAAAGCTGGCAATCATGAATCAGTTTCTCTATAACGCAGTATCAGGTTCAGAGCTGTCCTATAGGTTCTAGCTTTGTATAGCTTTGGCCCCAGCTGCCTCGGATGTTCAGGCACATGTCCTGTAATTCAGTCTAAACGTAGTTTTTCCCCAGTGCCACGCCATTTAGCCCCCAATTGGTCCCACAGTAGGGTTTAATCTCTCAGTCTGTGCTGCTGAGGATGGTGGGTGGCCTCACCACTTCATGTCTCTCAAATAACCGTTCTTCTTTTGTTTAAACATGTGCTGCAATCCGAGGGTTAGTGGCCTGGCTTTGAATAAGGATAATCAGTTTGGGTCTGCTGCAGATTAACCTCATCTATTAGCAGCTAGCTGCTTCGTCATTAGCAGGTTCTGGTGCCGATCGACACATTCATGCAAGCTGCAACACAGAGGGGGAACCTTTCCACTTTGAATCTCTATTGAAATGGAAATACAGATGTGCAAAGCTGTTGCTTTTCCCACCCTAGATTGCAAAGTGGGGTCATGAAAATATGTTAAACTGACACAGTTAATTTACATAAAGTAGAATCACTGCCATTTCACTCGTCACTGCTTTCATCTTCTTTGAGAGATGTTTTGCCTGTATTAAACAACTAATGGTGAATTGCTTTCAACAATCTGGTACAGAGTGTAGAATTAAATTGTCAAATTCTGTGTATTTTTTATTATTTTACTTGTTTCTATAAGTCAAGAAAAGTTTATTTCTATAGCACAATTTTTTACAAGGACAATTAAAAGTGCTTTACATGAATAAAACAATACATTAGAAGAAAAATAAAAGCAGAGTAAAATCAAGTAAAGATTAAAAAAAAACATGACAAAAGCAGGTAGTAAAAGAAATTAAACAACTAGACCACAACCTTTAACTCATGATACCTCAGTTGCTGACCACCTCAGCTGTAGAGGTGGTCAGCAACACCAAATTTCTGGGGGTGCACATCACAGACAACCTCACCTGGACTGTAAACACTACCTCACTGATCAAAAGGGCACAAAAGAACATGTACTTTCTGCGAGGATGAGGAGAGCCCACCTGCCTCCACCCATCCTCACCACCGTCTACAGAAGCACCATAGAGAGCGTTCTGACCAGCTGTCTCACTGTGTGGTGTGGAGGCTGCAGCGCCTCAGACTGGAAGAAAATGAGAGGAGTGGTGAGAACAGCAGAGAGGATCATCAGGGCTCCTCTTCCCTCCATTAAAAACATGTCATCAGCCCTGCATGTCCCGAGTCCGTAACAAGAGCAGTTTCTTTCCTAAACCTGCCATACTCCCCATGCAGGCAGAGTGAGCTATAAGTAGATGTAAATGTGATGTTGTCACTTGTGTTTCTTCCATCTGCATGAGTTATGCTGATTGTTTCTGCTTGTTGTGCTCCTCTCTCCAGTAGTTAACCCACCAAGCATTAATGGTTACTCTTCTGGTGGCTTCGAATCTTAGCTTTCCAACAGAAATTTTCTATGTTGTCAAAGTTTGAACACTGGCAAGTAAAAGTGAATTTTCTTTTCTGAAACAAAAGTCGATACTCCGATCCCAGACATTTTGATTAGGGTTGAAGGGATTGCTTTAGTATCTGAATGTAAATATCTTGGAGTCACATTAGACACTCATCTTTATTTGACAAAGCAAATGACCAAGCAAGAACATGACCAAAACATCAAGTATAACATAGCAAACTTTAGGCATATTGGACGTTGTCTTTTATTTGTCGTTGCTAAGATCTTTTTGCATGTGCTAATATTTTCCCAGTCATCAAACTGTATCACATGTTAGGGACAGGATTATCAGACCACCAGCAGACCTTAAGAGTCAATGTACAAGCTTTAAAAGTCCTTGATACAAAGCCATTTTAGTAACACTGCTGCAGAATTTTGGAAAAATTGTAAGTTGGCTGCTTCCTGCTCATTGTCCTTTGTTCTGTTTTGAAGTTCTTCTGTCCGTAGTTGGCTAGTACATCGTCTTCACTTTTTGGTTTGATAGGTTGAAGCAGAAATTAAAATAGCCCTTTATTGATCTTACAATGGAGAAATTAACTCTCTGCATTTAACCCATCCCCTTGGGGACCAGTGGGTGCTGTGCCCAGGGTGCAGTGTGGGTTACGTAGTTTGTGAACCTACATAATTGCCTTATAATGCCATGGCAGTCCGGACCTACATTTCATAAATACGTAAAGTAAATGTTGAAATAGTCAAAGAAAACAGGGAAAATGTTTTCATGACAATACAAGGAAACATTAACATCATATTTAAATAGATAGAAACAAGAACTATGAGAGAGAAATATTCAAATATCTATGTCCTTTTCATCTGGGTCTTTATCCAAAAATAAACAGAATGTAATAAATTATTTGCTTTGAATATAGTTTAAGGATTCCTTTCGGTAGAAATTAATGTAGATTTTGAGCGGTGGAATAAATAAAATCTTAATAGTTAGACAAACATTTTTTTTAGCTTGGCAGAGGATGATCAGCCACAAATATTTTATTAAGTAGCGAGGGCAGGAAGAGCCATATTGCTGAGAGCGAATCATTAATGTAGATTGTAAAGCTCAGACTCAAAGCTAAGAATGGGCAAGACGCATCTCTGCACAAGCACAGCTGAAAGAGGAGGCTTTGTCAGAGTTCAGCACGAAGTACCAGACCATTCCACCATACTTTCACCCCTGCCGCTGCCGTATTCGATCTGTGGTCATGCAGAATGTGCACCGCTGCACACCAGGTGGGTGGCATGACCGAACAGGACGCAGCTGCACAGCTGATACAGCTTAGCTTGTCTAACAGTTTACAGCACAGTGATGCAATTTAAACTTCTGACAGACCACCTCCTAACTTTTTTATTGGGTTTCGTCCCACTCACAGCCATGTCTCATCATGTTTTCGTCATCAAAGATCCACGTTTAGCTTGTCAGTTCTTATTGTTGTGATGAAAAAAAGGAGCATCAACAAAATAATATTGTCATCGTTGACGAAAACAACACTGCGCTGTATGCCAGGTACAGCGCAGCCTGTAGTTCTTCTGTTTATCCATCTGTCTATCCGTCCATCTGTTTGCCTTTCTACCTGTCAACCTGCCCGTCTGTCTGTCTGTCTGTTAAACCTACTAATATAAGCAATTTGACAAATTGATGTAGTTTTTCTTCACAGACTTTGTTATTCAAACTGTTTCCATACAGTTTGAATAACAGTCAGAAGGGTTAGCTTTCAAGTCCTTTCAAGTCCAAAGAAAAACTTAAAAATTCATCAGAAGATGGAACTCCAATAAGGGAGCAATAACGAAAGGAGGAATGCCTCATAAAATGGCTCTTTATAAAACTCTGTCATACTCATTTTAGCCAGCCGGGCACTGATTAAAAGAATGTCTTAACAAACCATCCAATTGCTTTACCAAGCACTTATTATTTAAAAAGCAATCATGAAATTTACTTGGATGATCCTTTAAATCTGAAAAGCCCACAAAGGGGAATCGTTATTCAGGATGTGTGGTCTGAATGGTGTGCATTTCGTATGTGCTCCTCCAGTGAAACTTGTTATTTAAATCAAAGAACATGAGTGTGTTGTCCCTGTGATTGTTTAAAGTGGCCCCATGGCATTTAAGGCTACTTCAGACTATAAATGGAAACACTGGAAACAATAGGTTTGATTGAAACTACTGGGTATCAAAGCACAGCTGCATTCCTGTTAAGAAAGAGAGCTCTTGTTCTGAAATCATGAAAGATTTCACTTTATTTAATGTTACATATTTTTTTTAACATTTTCTTAATTTAGATTCATTTAGTTTTAAGAAGATGCTATTTAGATCATTTGTTTAACATAAATATTGATGTTATGTTTCTCTTTTTCAAACTTTTCCAGGTAGCATTCACAGCATAGACTGTTTCATGTAAATTATATATAAATATCAAATATCTGCCAGATGAGTCATAATCAAATGGATGTGCTGCTGATATTTTCTCTCTTTGCTTTTTGTAATCTTTAATATTCTGAGCTCATTCCAACGCAGTGAGCATAAGGCACTCATAACCACCTGCAGAGCACGTTGGCTTTCACGCAGCATGGGCCGCTCTCATCTAAAAGCATATTTATACTTCAATGGCCTTTGTCATTGTTTTTTTAAGCTGTTGATGTTTAAAATTACTATAGTATTAATTTGCATTATAATCTCATCTTTTTAGGTTACATAAAACAATTATTGATCTTGGATGTTATATTTATGGCTGACATCCATCCAGCTATCCTCTCCTGCTTCCTTCAGGGTCACGGTGGGGCGGATGCCTATCTCCGGCAGTCTGAGGGCCAAAGGCAGGGTTCACCAAAGACAGTTCGCCAGTCTGTTGCAGGGTATAATTACAAAATGTTGGTCTTCATTTTCTTTTATCTCTATCTACATAACTACAAAGGGGAGTGTTGTCCCAGTGGGTTAGAGCAGTGCGTTTGCTCCTCCACTCTGTGTCTCTGAGCAAGATCCAGCCATCTTCCTCTGATTACTCCCCAGGCGCCACACAATGGCAACCCAAAGCTACCCAAAGGGATAGGTCAAAATTTAGAGAACAAATTTCCACATTGTGGGAAAATAAAGGGATTAACATGTCTCGTATATAAATATATATCAATATAAATGAACTCTGCCTCACCAAGTTGCACAAGGCTGCTGCCATACATTCAGCTTAATATGTAATCAGTCTTCTCAGCAGAGCTCATGCAAATAGTTATTGGTGCAGACCCATTTTTTTAAAGAACAGATGAATGATTTTCAGTGTTTGGGGCTTTTGAAGGATATTCCATAAACTCAATTTGATTGAGCTGCTTGGACACTTTGGTCAGTTTAAAGAGGATGATGATTTTTCATTATCATCACCAATCAGGCATCAATAGACCTCCACAACTCTCCTCCCTGGCTGAGAATTATGATCCCCCTATAAATGCAACACACCCTCCGATCCCCCTTTCTTATAAAGGGGAAATACCACCCCGATCTCTCATCCAGGGGAACTATACATGACCTCCATGTGGCATTGAAGAGGCATATCAGCCATGACAGCTTGACAACATCCAGATTTCTAAGCAAATCTCATCAACCCCCAAAACCTTGCCACTGTGCAGTCTTTTCCGTAAAAATTCAAAAATATCCACTGGACTTGGTTTTCAAGATTTAAAGACGTTTCTCCACCTCTCCAGGAAGCTTTCTCAATTCAAATGTCTGGATCCGCAGTGAGTTGCTTCCTCAGTTACACTGAGGAGATCCTTAAAAAAAGATTCCTTAGAGTAGCTCTCCACCCTAACTGAAAACACTCTTAAAAAAGCAATTTTCCCCCTCAGGAGGCACTGGACGATTTGCCAGAATCCCTTTGAGACACTGTCTTTCTCTATGGCATCTCCAAATTCCTCCCAGGCCCAAGTTTTTGCCTCAGCATCTGCCAGAGCAGCGAAATGATTGTCTTCATCATACCTTCTTGATGCTTCTGGAGTCCAACAAGACTCCATGTCTCCAGCCTCCCCTGGAATTTGGGATAAGCTCTCCCGTAGGTGGGAGTTTAACACGTCCCTGGCCAATTGCTCAATGAGACATTTGCAGCACGCTGTCACTACTTGCTTGGGCCTGCCAAGTCTTCTCCTTTCTCCTCTTCCAGTGTATCCAGCTCACCACCAGGTGGTAATCAGTGGACCGCTCCACTCCTCTCTTCACCCGAGTGTCCAAGACATGCGGCCGAAGGTCAGAAGATTTGTTTACAAAAGATGATCATCAACCTTCAGTCTGAGGTGTCCTGGGGCCAGTTTCATCGATGGACATCTTTATACTTTAACATGGTCTTCATTATGATTATTATTATCAGTGACTTGCAGAAAATTCCAATAATTAAACATCGTTTAGGTTCAGAGTTGGAGGTCCATTTCTCCCAGTGATGCCCCTCCAAGTGTCACTGTCATTTCTGACATGGGCGTTGAAGTCTCCTAGCAGAATGATGGAATCCCTGGGAGGGGAGTTATCCAATAAGAAGGCCTATAGGTCCAATGGCATTACTCTGTAATGCCATTGGACCTATAGGCTGAAACAAAAGTCAAAGACCTCACCCGAAGGCAAAGAGATGTGGCCCTTTAATCCACTGGGAGAAACTCCAACAAGAGACGGCTGAGGTGCGGGGAAGACAATCAGACCTACCCCTGCCTTCAGTTTCTCCGGGTAACTCCAGAGTAGAAGAGAGTCCAACTTTCTTGAGGATTTGGGTTCCAGAGCCCAGGGGATGTGAGTAAGAGAGCCCAACTATTTCTAGCCAGTATGGCTAGTATCTTAATTTTGTCATCCTTGTTTCTCATTTCACATCAGTGCTTCTAAAGAGAAATTCATGGCCTCAGTAACACTTTAACGTTTGTTAAAACAATGACTATAAATGTTGATGAATGTTGGAAACAATTTACCTTTGATTCGGTTATACAATTTTATTTTTTGAAGATTGAATCTCCCATTGTCTGGTCCATTGTCCATCTCCTGGTCAATCAGCTGATAGATGATATAAATGTTCTGAGGGACAAATTAGGAATGATTCAAGAAGCAAACATGAATCTAGCTCATATCAAATCTATTTTGTAGAGTCTAACCCCGGATCTGATCAATGCAAATGTATTCAACAGCAACCCTGTAAGATTTCTGTCATATTTTCCTTAGTTATTAAGTATAGCACCCCAGCCACAAACTTTTTCAGACGCGTCGATCTGGCAGGAGGCCGCAGCCCGTCAGAACCTCACGCTACAAGAACAGTTTCTTCCCATCCGCTACCGGCCTTATCAACAAGGCCCAGAGACCCCCGTGACACTGCTACTGCCTCTCTCTCTTCCCCGTTCAGGACCTAGAAGCTACACCAACGTAGCATCTCCAGACCTCCTGCATTACATTAACGCACAGTCTACTGTGTATATAGTATAACGCTATATACTATATATTGTATACAGTATATTGTATGTTTTACATTATATATAGCTATAGACTCTGTATTCTGTATATATATCTAATTTGTCTGCACAATCAACACCAAGTCAAATTCCTTGTAAGTGCAAACCTACTTGGCAATAAACTTGATTCTGATTCTGATATTGGTGCAGTAGGGTAGCTTTTCTTCTGTGCTGAACTCTTACATCCAGCTGCATAGTCTGTGTTTATGTTTATCTTTTGGGTCTAAAATAACTTAACAAGGTAATGGGGCTTATTTGTTTTGTTTCAGATTTCCTGCTTCACTGAAATCAGAGCTTTACTGACCTTTTTATGTTGCGCCAAAACAACAGCATTTGGAGTTAGTTTAGCACGTAGCACTTCCCAAAATTAAATTTTTTTTCTTTCAGTGTTGTTTTTGTTTTTTATTTGTCGTTTTGTTTTGTTTTTTTTCTTGTTGATAAAAAGATGTGCTTATTTTGCTTGTTGGAATCAAGATGTTAGCTGCCTTTACAGCTTCCAGTATTATTATGCTCTAGTGAAGCTGCAGGACGATGAGGGGCGGAGCTTCTGTTGTTGATGTTCTGCTACTGATAATAGTGCAACAGATTGGGCAAACATGAAACGATTTATACTAAAATGAGTGTCTTTAAATAATTTGATGGGGTTTTTTATCGATTATATCTAGCTAGCTAATTTAACAGCCTTAGTTCCCATAATGAATGATTTAAGCTTTTGAGCAGGAAGTATTTATCTGAAACAGGGGTTATAAGTGGATAAACGACAGGAGCTCAGGTGGGCAGCTCATAAAGCCCATGAAGGGAAGCAGATCAAGATCATTTATTGAGGGATGCAAACAGGATTTCTTCCAGTTAATCCCTTTAAACCATGATTTTGTCAACAGGCTGAATAGGGTTTTTTTTTTTTATGAGACAATCCCTCACTTTCCCCTTCAGGCATTACTGTTATCTCACCTTAACTTGCAAAGAAAGTCTTCAAAGAAATCTAAATTGTTAAAGAAAGAAAGGCAGAGATAATCTACAGAGGCAATCTGAATTTCTGCAGGGGTTGAATCACAACAACAAAGGTTGTACTCCGTCAGAGAACCTGATCTGAGCAGGAGGATGGATTAACAATCCTTAACACATGAGGAATAGAATAGAATAGAATAGAATAGAATAGAATAGAATAGAATAGAATAGAATAGAATAGAATATTTGCCTAACAGTGGGGGAATTTACAGAAAGCTAACAAAGCTAACAGGCAATAAAACCTTTAGTTGTGCACAAAATGGTTTTAAGTTATAGAAAAATTTGTATATAAATACTGATGTTGTTGCAGTTGATGGTTTAATTGCTCTCCTGGATAGCAAAGTAACATCTTGTTACGCCTCTGTAATTTACTGCTGGAGTGCTGAATGATATCTGTCCATCTCATTCTCTTTTCAAATGCAAATGAAAGGCTGTCCTTTCTGCTGGAAATCAGCCCCTGCACCCATAAACATGGGTGAAAATAAGTACACCACCCGCGCATAGTGGCAATTATTCTCTGCAGCAGGAGCAGAGGTGATTCTGGCACAGCTCTGATGAAAGACAAACAAGCTGCAGTAAACAGTTAACATGTTTGTTTTATACAGTTCATAATGGGAGAAGAATTAAGTAGGATGAAAGGCAGTTTGACAGGGTGGAGTGGATAAGTGGGATCCACAAGCTGAGATGTATATGTCCGCAGAACTGGCTCTGAAGCACCATTGGTGCCGGACTGTCATCTTCCTCCAGCAGCTGCTTGGATCTTTGTTTTTTGTGTGAAATCTAAATCCGTCCTTCAACCCAAGTTCAAATGATTATCGCCTGGTTTCAGAAACATTTCTGTACTGTGTTTGGTTAGTCTGACATTAGGTCAGCATGCCAACGTGTGTTGAGTTTAAGTAGGATTCCATGTTTATATGCAATGAAGACCTGATGGTGTTTTTCATCTATAGGTTGCAGAATCTCGAAGAGCTGGGAGAGCTCTCTCCTCACTGGGACAACCTAAGGAAGGAGGTTGTGACGCGTTATGGAGGAATCATCAACTCTTACCAGGAGACTCTGGCTGAACTGGAGAAGATGTCTGGTATGAAAATATCTCTTCCTCTAAATCTTTCCTTCCCTCACTATCACATATACTGGATGTCAAAATACAACGACATCAGATCGTGTACCTTTAGAGACTGAACTGCATAAGCTTTAAATCAGAGGACACTGCAAACATATTTATACGTGAAACATTACCACTTGTTGTTATGTTGCTCCTACTTTTCTTCAGGTTTTCTTAATAGTATTTTATGTCATAGAGCGACACAAAGCAGTGCATAAGAGTGCATTGGGAGCGAAATTATAGGACATGGTTTTAGAGTATCAACACATCCTGATACTTGTCATTTTTCACTGGTTGTTGAAGGCAGCAGTCTCAGCAGAGAATCACAGACTTCACTTTCCACACAAACCTCCCCCAGCTTTGCTTGGGGAAGCCTGAGGAGCTTCAAGGTAGATCTAGACCTTTTCTCCACCATTCCAGAACCATCAGGCCTTTATTCTGCTGCTGCTCTGGCCGCCTGGTTAATGCTGCTGTCCTACTGGTAGCTGAACATCCCAGTCTAAAAAATTTTCCAGCATCTGACATGTTTCTGCATCCTTATTTTCCTATGCCTTCATAATAAAATCCTAATCACAGTGTTTTCTGCTACAGGTCTACTGTGTCCTCTAAATGCCTTTTTAGAAACCTCTAATTCATCATTCTGTCTTCCTGGGTCCATTGAATGTTATCTAACAAATCTCTGAGAACTCCTGATATGGATTCAAATCCAAAAAATTTGACTCATTAATTGTCCAAGAAGATTTAAATTAAGTCAAGGCTCAAAGTAGATAGCTGCAATAAAATATATTTCAGATCAGAAGGAGCTGACTGCAAAAACATATATTTTTTTGCATTGCTTCACAATTATGCTCCAGTTTGTTTGGTTCATCAAATGAAACTCCCAGGACATACATTAAACTTTTATTTTGTAACATAACAAACTATGGAAATCTTCAGAAGATGAATAACTATGAAAGACGCTGCATTCTTCAGAAAACAATAGGAGTGGTTTCTTTGTGATAATCTCACTCTGTTGTGGAGAAAATAGGCTCTTGCTGTGAAGAGTTGCTGAAAAGCTAAAGGAGAACCGTATGAAGCAGCAGTAATAAGGTCCAACCGACACCCTACTGATCCAGAAAATCTGATGTGAAGCCATAAAGGCTCAGATTAGCCTCAAGCATGTTCTGTTAGGACCAAAAAACATTGAGAAGAAAAGACTCTGAAAACACAATAATAGGTTTAAATAATTTGCCTTTATGGAAAACTAAATCAGATGTTGTTCTTATAGACTTAAAAGGAGCATGTCACTTTGAGTGATCAAAATCTCTATGCCATTGTGGGATTTTTTTCCTTTCACCCTGAGCAGGAGACACAATTTAAACTTTACCTACACCTCATTGGGCTTCCACATTAAGTCACCTGTTAGCCCTAGTTTAGACCTTATTAATAGTTTATAGATGCGTTTAGACTTATTCCTTATAGCTAATTCATATATCAGCTATAAAGACTTGAGAAGCACAATTAAACTCTTTATTTTCTATGAAAAAAAGTAAAAAAATTTTACTTATAAGCTCAATATCTTGATGTATTCATCTGAAGATCTATACACCCATTACACAACAGTTTATTTATATAGCACCAATTCACAGCACGTCACCTCAAGGCACTTTACACAGACGGTACTGTCAGATTGCTTTATTAGGAAGGGGGTGTACTCTCCCACTATTGCAAGAACAAGTTAGAAGTAAAAAAAATATAATTTCAATTACCTTTATTAATATTATTACTAGTATTATTAGGATTAGATCCAAACCTTTGCCTCTGAGCCTGAAGTCTCCATGAACGCAGCAGCTAACAAATGCTAAGTTCTTATTTAAACAAAGTGACCTGCAACATTTCTGCATGTTTTATCATCTGCATCTTGGATGTGCACATTTTTGTTTGCAGAAGGAATGTATTGCTCCTGATTTTGGATGTTTGTATTTTCACCCTTTATCCTTATAGACACAAAATTTACAAAAAGTGGCATGAAAAGCAACACATTTCCTTAGAGCGGACACAGCTTGGTGTTTAACAAAACAGTCTTTAATGTTTTGACTTTCACACTAATGGAAAATGTTTTTGTAGGCATGACAACAAGCTGAACTTTATGTGTGTGAGATCACCTGAGTGTTCAGCAGAGATAAAGACTACATTCAAACACCAAGAACTTTGTCCAATTTTTATTTATTTATTTTTTTGCCATTTTATTCAGTGAATTGACAGTTTAACGTGCAAATAAACTCTGCCACATCAGCTACAGCATACCAAACAGTCTGTGAATATCATCAGAGGAGCACTGAGGTGCTTTACTTGGATTAGACCAGAGGTTGCTCTAAATGAATGGTTTGCTGCTGGGATAAATGTACAGATCACATCAGCTGCTCCACAAAACACATCAAATTTGTGTTACTATGAATCAGAATGGCACATACCGACCAATCAGCCGAACCTTCACACTCCACATGTTTCAACAGGCTGTGGACTTTGTTTGGACTTTATTACAGCGTTCTAATTTTTCATCCCCATCCATTTATGGAATATTTTCTCTTTATCTTACCAATATAACATGTTGATGACTGAGCCTCTGCTGATGCCTGATAGCTGAGGAGGTGTAGGGTTGGTCGTAATGGCTCCTGACAGGGTCCATCTTGTCTGCTGAAACAAGGGCTGGTTTTCACACCCTGACCAGTTTTAGAGCCAGCTGCAGTAGTTTCATTACTTTACTTTAGCTTTTAAAGTCCAGAACCATATGGTGTAATATTTCCTTTTTTTCTCCTTTTTTGTTCATTTGTTTGTCTTGTTGTTGTCACAGCTGAGCCTCATCTCTTTCTCACATGCCTTAGTTCAGAAACCAACCTGGGTTCATAGATCTCTAGACCTAAAGAGTATTACCCTGTTTTAGAGCACCTGTGAGATCTACCTGGTTGGGCAAAAAGAACTCGCTGAACATGCTAGCAACCGCCTTCATAGGGTTGCAACAAATGGGCCTCCACACCCTTTTGCAACAAATTGGTCGGATGATTTGAAGCCAGAAACCATTTGTTTCCGCTTTTTTATGGAAGCTCCTGTTCTTACACAACCATTCCAGCAATTTAAGTTATTAGCTTTTAGTGATTAAAAAGTCCCAAGGGTGTTGTTTTAATAAGTTTGGCTGTGGGTAGTCTGTCAAGACTTCCAATATAAAGTTTATAATTTCACACACAACTGTTTCACACCACCAACAAACTTATCAAAGGAGGTGACTCTAAAGCTCAATGTCCACGCTATCCACTAATTTTCGAACATGCTTTATTGATAGTATAACATTAACACAGGATCAGCACAGCAAAATCAAGCAGAATTTAAAATTTGAAATCAAATACCAATTTTATTTAACCATCGACTAATTATCAGAGGCTTTGATGATTATTCCTAGTTAGGCAATATTAGATTATACTAACATTCTTATCATTTTGATATGAAACAAGGTATAATCTCACTCTTTTTATGAGCTTGAAACTGGATTTCAATAGTTTCACTCTCAAAGAGCTTTGTATGACCTGTGGTAACTTGACAGACATACCCGGACTGTCCATAGGGAGAACTGGGAGTATTCCCGGAGCGCCGGCCTGGGATTGGCCTGCTGGCCTGCATCTCTCTCTTTTTTTTTTAAGTCTGCCGGTGCAGCGGTGGCACGCCTGTCACTGAGAGGGACAGACCAGGCCTTTGGCCAGTAGCATTTGAGCAGGAACACAGACAGCAGAGTGTGAAGGACGTGTGTCTGGTGCCGGCTGCTTCAGTGTGGTAGCTAGCGAGTGGTGCAAGTGAGGATAAGAAGCAATGGACTCTGTCTTAGAACGTAGAAAAAGGCAGAGGGAAGGCAGCGCAGAGAGGGAGAGAAACAAAAAAGAAAGGCGCTGTAGGATTCAATTCAATTCAGTTTATTTATATAGCGCCAAATTCACAACACATGTCATCTCAAGGCACTTTACAGTTCAACCAGATCATACAGTCAAATTGATACAAAGTTTTCTATCTAAGGAAAACCAGTTGATTGCATCGACTCATTGACTCAAATACAATCCCTCACACTTAGCATGTTTGTAGCGACAGTGGAGAGGAAAAACTCCCTTTTAACAGGAAGAAACCTCCAGCAGAACCAGGCTCAGCGTGAGCGGCCATCTGCAGAGGCCGACTGGGGTTCAAGGAGACAGAAGCCAAAGGATGCAGCCAAATGCAGAACAGTAACAGATTTATTACAGCAGTAAAGTTCCTGTATTCCAACCTTAGAAATTACAGTAAGTCCTTCTACATCAGTGTTTCCCAACCTTTTTTGACTTGTGTTTACCTTTGGACAATTTTTCGTACCATGAGTCCCCCTCTCAGTCAAAAATACAGATTGTTATCCAAAAGTGGAACGTACAATAACTGAGATGAAGACTATTTTACTTAATCTTTTATTTTGAGCATTTAATTTAATAAATGTATGCTTTCCTTCTCAAATAAAAAAAACAACATAAATATGTTGCCTGGAAGTTAGTAAGGAATTGAAATAAATACAAAATAAAATTATATTATAAACTTGTATTTATAAAATTGAGCTTCCCTATATTCACATTTAAACTTGATAAAAAAATTAGACAGACTGACTTCATTCGTTTTGCTTTGTTTTCATCAAGACACTTGAGCTGCTTTGATGAGCTCTGACAGCTCAGTGTGAAAAACAGCTGATTCCAGGCTGTTCTCTACATCCAGTCTGTACCTATACTTGGTTTGATGTGTGTCAAAGCTGAATGTCAAAGGTGATTTCAAATATATAATAAAAACTTACTTTTTGGTTGATAAAAGCTTGTTTGATTATTCAGTTGGGTCCTCACAAAGCAAAACAGATCTTAAGAAATCCGTCATGTCAGTCAGTCATGTAACCAGGCCACCCTGACCTGGTTACATGACCCATTTTCACACCACTCGCCACACATGACATTTCTCTTGCATATTTCTCCATTCAGAATTCATTTAATTCTCATAGTACCTTGCTATATTTTTAGTAACTCTGATTAACTGCCTAATATAACCAATCGCAGACCAATCTATGAGTCATTTTTGCTTAATCTAACCAACCACAGAGAGCACCATGCAATATAAACCAATCAGAAGCAACGTAAGGCAGGTCTTGGTGTCACAAAATTTTAAATCCAGTAGACCTTCTACAGCTTATTGGTAGGTAACAATCATCAATCAATCATTTTCCCTTATTCTAACAGTTCCCTAATGGGGCAAAGTTTGATTCCCTGCCCGGGGTCTTTCTGCATAGAGTTTGCATGTTCTCCCTGTGCATGCGTGCGTTCTCTCTGGGTACTCAATCTTCCTCCCACAGCCCTAAAACATGATTTTTAGTTTGATTGGCATTTCTAAATAGTTTTCAAATTTCAAATTGTGTGTCTCTGTGTTGCCCTGCGACAGACTGGGTAACGCTGTCAAGGGTGTACCCCGCCTCTCGCCATAGGCAGGCTGAGATATGCCCAACCACGACCCTAATGGAATAAGCGGGAGAAGACCTGTGGTGTTTACAAATGGGCTGTCTAAATAACTTCAAAATGACATTTGAACTTTTTCTAAAAGGAGAAAAAACTAAAGAAAAAACTCTGTTTTTAGTTTATTTTTCTGTTTTTAGAAGCAAAATTGTTGTTGTCAAACCAAAACTTTGATTACATCAAGGTCTGATCTGGAATTTCAAAATTAAAGCCCCAAAAATCTATAGAATTGGCAATTTTTATATATTTTTCCATGACTATTGCTAAGTAATCCCCTTTTTCCAGTTACTAATTTCACTTCAGGGTGATAGTATAGAACCCCTAGATACTTCTCACCAGAGTTAACCTAAATCTGATGTTAAATTTCAAAATTAAAGCTTCCCAAAAATCTGTAAAATTGTTCGCTTTTATCTAAGTTGCTGTCAACATTGCTAAGAAACTCCAATTTTTCCAGTTACTTATTTGAATTCAGCGTGACAGTAGGACACCCCCACATACTTCTTACCAAAGGTCATCAAGGTCTGTTGAGGAATTTTAAAATTAAATCCTCTCAAAATCTGTAAAGCTGGTCACTTTTATCTAAGTTTCCATGCATATTGCTACAAAATTACCTCTTTCCAGTTACTGATTTTTAAGGGTGACACTAGATCCTTTTCATTAAATACCAAGTGATGTGATGTAGAATTTCAGAACTATAATATTTAGTACTTTTGGTAAAGAGGAATGAGGTACTAATGACATCACTCAAAGACACATCTGAGGCTTTACCAACATACAACTAGCCACCTTAACTCAGTCAGTTATTATCATTTCTATTAGGCTTTCCTAGTAAATTACTTAATTTAGTAATACAAACTGGGAGCTTATTTAATTTTATTCACATTTTATTAAAAATTCCCATAATTGTCCGGGAGAAAGCTGATAAATGGATGTGAAATGTAAAAAGCTCCCACAGGACAGAGCCTCTTCCACCTTTTTAATTAATCTAATTGGTTTTTCAGGCATGGCTCCAAGCTCAGAGGTTTGCTGTTCTTAAATAGGATTATTCCTGCATTAATATTAAATTGATGAGCTCTTATCCACATGTAACTGAAGGTCAGAGTCGTGTGCTGAGTGGAAGCTACGTTCTCTTGGCCATTTGAGTCACTCTGCTGTTTTAGTCTTAAAATGAAAACGGGGGTTTAAAACCAGAGAGAAGCCATCTTAGAAGTAGATTTTTACCTTTTGCAAACCTGTCAGAAATAGTTCCCACCATACAGATTTCTTTTCTTTAACATCTACATCTTTTTCAGGTCTGCATACAAATTGTGATGTCAGATCGAATAAAATAAAATGTGTTTAAAATTAACCATCCTGATCCAACCAGCTCCAAGCAGAAGGTAAATATTTCCCAAACCTGGAACTGTTGCTGTTCCCTTTGGTGCAACAGTTTCTACCACCTGGCACTGAGTGCTTCACGTCTTAAAGTGTTTCCATGTAGACTGACGTGTCTCCAGACCCACCGCTTCACAGACAGCAAATCAGGGCCAAGATGCCACTATTTAATTTATGTTTGTCTCATCTGACCAAGCCATGATAATTGACACACAAAGCAAGTAAAGAATGGATGCTGAAATTCCTACGACTGTTCTGTTTCCAAATTACACTGTTAAGGAGCTTCAGCAGCAGCTGAAGAAGGAATCCTTTCAAGCTTGCATGACTTGTGGGACCCCGAGGCAGCAAGCAGGTATGTTGAGGCCAACCATACCGCTGCCTGGGCGGTTGCAGAGGGAAAAACTGGGATAGGAGTTTTTAGAGGCCATAGTGAACGACTTTTGGTTGGTTCTCAAAGCAAAGAGTTGGACGGTGGAAGGAATACTTGGAGGATCTCCATAATCTGGCTGACATGCCTTCCATGGTGAAAGAAGAGACGAGATGCGTGGGGCCAAATTTGGTTATCACTAGTGTTGCACCGATACCGAAACCAGTATCGGACGGGGCCCCGATACTGCCCTAAAATTGTGGTATCGGTATCAGCGAGTACCAACAAATAGGGCACCAATACCATTTTGAGCCAAAAGTTTGTTTAACTATTGTCACCCACTCCTGGTAGGCAATAAAAAGTTCTACTGGATTCACTTTGTATTAGATTTTTTCCTGCTTCCCTAAGGTAGGCAGCAGCTTGACAAAGCCATGATGGCAATTATTTTACATTATTATGGTATCGGTATCGGCCGATACTGCACACCCAGGTATCAGGTATCGGGGCCAAAAAATGGCATCGGCGCAACACTAGTTGCACCGATGCCATGGTGGTCAAAAAACTCCACGGTTGCAAGGCTTTAGGGGTGAAAGAGATCTGCCCTGAGTACCTTAGAGGTCTGGAGGGGTCGGGCTGTCTTGGCTGTCACGCCTCTCTCAACATCGCATGGAGCTTTGGGAAAGGGCCCTCGAATGGTTGACTGAGGTTGTGGTTCCCCTGCATAAGAAAGGTGACCGCAGGGTGTGTTCCCACTATAGGGGATGTTTCCATAACCAGAATATGTGTAATATGAGTATTAAAATGAACTGTTCAGCATTTCAAATAAATAATTGAAATAACAACATTAATAATAATAACGAGCCGCTACAGTGAAGTTAAAAGTGATTCATATTTTTATAGTGCTTTGAAAGGTTGAGGCTTTGGTAATTATCACTGAATGAGTTCTTAATTGCATATACTTCCATAACTATAAAGAAATGACACATAGCCTTTTCATGAAAACATCTTCTTCTTTCAATAAACTCAGTTTGTTCCAACATCAGCAGAATGAGCAGCGGTGTGATGCTGACCTGCATCTATTCTGTTCAAAAAGACGACAAAGGTCGTTGTTTAATCTCCACTAACATGCAAACTCAAGAAAAAGTCATTATTGTACTGCAGACAGCTTCTACACACTGTGCTCATCACAAATTTACTGCTTTATTAAAAGCCGTATATCACCCAGAACATTGCTCTGACAGGATTGGCTTATTGAGCAGAAATCTCATTAAAATCACCTTTTCTCTGTGGTTTGGGTGAGTTTGGAGAAACAATTTTGGTGCTGTTCTTCCTCCCAGGCTGTAATTACTCCACCTTGTTGGATCAAGATGCATTGTAATAAAAAAATGTTTGGTTGTTATTTTATAGATTAGGACGGGACGGTTTATTTACTTCCCAGACATGTAAGCATATCTCTCTGAGATTCATTTCCTGTGGTTATCTTCTGAACTTTAAAACCAAAAATATTTCTAGTGTTTTCATCACACACTTTGGTGCTTTTAAGAAGAAATAAATCTGTATTATTATTATAACATTTTAATTTGCCATCCGTCTACCTGAATATGGTAATGCTGTTGTTTACCAGCATTAATTTTAGACGCTGTCTTTTGTCTTTGTTCAGGGTCGTTCAAGCCGAGCTGCTGCAAAGCCCAGAAGTCTCTGGAGTTCATTCCAATAAACCTGCACACTCAGAGGATGAGGGTCACCTGCCCCCAAAAAACAGGTACCGTTTGATTAAGATGACTGCTGTTGACTTAAGAATGTGACAGACGGATGCTTCAGTGACAGGACTGGTCGCCTTTTCCACTCCTTTATGTCTGATGGAAAAGCAGCTGTCATCGTCACATTTTATTGTCTCTGTTGTGGATTTTCCTCACAGGAATGTTTCCAGGTCATCACTCGGGTTAAAAGGTGAGAATTAGCTTGGCTAGAAAACAGATGAAATACTAATGAAGCCCTTTGCGTTTTTGCAGAGTGGAATAATAGGAGAGTGCGTCCGGCTGCTGTTGGCCTGGAACTGTCTCTGTGCATTAACTGCTTCCCTTCCAGCGGGGAGCGGCTCTAAACACGGATGATTGATGGAAAGACGGGCAAACAAACACAGGTTTAAACTGTCACTCTTCCATCAAGTACCTGAGGGATGAAGGATGAGTTAAGCCTCATCAAATCATCATGTAGGTCTTGGTTTCTCTGCCAAGGCAGAATAATAACTAAAACCACATCAAAACCGACCTTGAAGGCGTTTGTTCACTGATCGATGGACACGTGGATAATTAGCCTCTTTGGGCCCAATTTTCTTCATATCTGGCTTTCGGTGGAGGTGCTCCGCTGATGTGTGAAGCGAATTCTATCCACCCATCCACCGCTTCTCTGGCTCACCTAAGATTCTTAAGAAAAGGGGGAATGTGATCATTTATTTCATATCTCTTGTCAAACAATGAAGGACTATCATTTCCCAAACTGTGAGACATGTTTCTCTTTTTACTTTTAATTTGTTTGGAAAACTATAAAAAAAAAAAAAAAGACTTATTTTTGGTGTAAATAGGTTAAAATAAGTAGACAATCATAATATATTTAGCTCTAAATTTTAACAGATGAAACTGATTTTGTGTTAAAGGTATTGTGGAGGATTTTCTTGAGACCTGCCCTCTCCAACTTAAAAAAACAATGTGCATGCAGGAGCATGTATGAGCCCATTTCTCATCGTGCACGCTTTGATTAAAAGTTGCTGTTCTCAAAGCTCACAAAAGCTTACTGTGACCAAACGTCCGCCCTGACCCACAAATCCCTCAATAACTATATAGACCGGGGACTTTATAGTGAACTCAGTCAACTTACCGACAGATGATCACTTCCCCGTCGGTCCGTTGAGCAGTGCATGCATTATCTTTGATATTATATATATATATATATATATATATATTTTTTTTTTTTTTTTTTTTTACAGTGTCCTGTCTAGCGATGTGGAAAAAAGATTTTTTAATAATTGTCTTGCAAAAAAGAGCCCAACAGATTTAACTTTCACAGGTGGAGCAGTACGGCTATTGCCATAGTGTTCTGCTTGATTTATGCATATAAATTGCTTTATTATAATTATGCAAGGAGTTTTTCTTTGATATTAGTCCCATAATGCTTTGCGAGGAGAGCTCTCTGCACAAAGCATTCTGGGACTTACAGTATCTGCCACTTCTGACCCTTTCTTTTCTTCTCATACACTTCTTAGACACTTTTTCTCTTACGAACCTCTGCCGTTTTTAAAGAACCGCGGAAAAAATGTGAGTTTCAATGACTATCTGAAACCATAGCTCACCACAGATATATACGCCTGAAAGTCTGCATGCGCAGAAAATTATAGCTAATGGGACGACCGCGTAAGACAGCCTTACGTAAGCATATCACCAGAATGATTGACAATTTGGAGGACCACTTATTTAGATGATCCACCCAGAAATAAATAAAAGATCATCCTCTATACCTATAAGTTGGTTTAAATTGAATCTGTAAAAAGCACAGCTGATATAATTTAATTTGAAAAGCAGAAAAATGGGAAAGCTGAGGAAAAATAAATGCTCTCTCATGTTCGACAGGTGCAGTTTTGCCTCTTTTGAAGGAAACAGCCCAGATTTGACACAAAGCCACTCTTTGAGAGGAAAAAGTAGCCATCTCTGATTTACTGATGAAGAAATGGACTCTCATCACAGGGTTTTCTGTTTCTCCAAACTGCAGAAAGCACCTCAGGATCAAGAGCACATTTAGGATGGAATACTAAAACCAATAACAGATTTTTTATTATGAAACTGAAGACTATAAATGATTAAGGGATTATCTATTATTTAAACTGATTGTTAAGAGGTTAAAAAGCTGAAGAGCATCTTTTAAAGCAAGGATACTGTACTAATGCGTAATGTATTATCCTAACAGGAATAGTGATTTCACTGCTGTAGCATTTATTTTTTTGCATGGGGTTTGCATGTTTTCTCTGTGAATGTGTTGGTTTCTCTCTGGGTACTCCAGCTTCCTCCTACAGTCCAAAAACATGAAATGGCATCTCTAAGTTGCCCTTAGTTGTTAATCTTTGTGATGGACTCGTTGCCTGACCAGCATGGACCCCACCTGTAGATAGAAACCAGGCCGCATAAGATGGACGGACATTTTATTACAGATTCAGACATTTTTCTGAACGAGAGGATGAGTGCGGCCCAGATGTTTCTGATGTTCAGGGTGGCAAATACTTTTCCACAGCATCCTGCCATGGTTCTTTATTCCAGAAGAACTGGTCTAACTGGAATCTTCTTCTGTAACATCAGTTTGGTTGTCAATCAATAATCAGAGGAGCTGATTTATTGGTAACAGCATCTACACACATGCAGAACATCAGTTCTTGTACCAGGTGATAACCTGAACAGAGATCTTTTCAAAATATTTCATGTTTTGAAGAAAGAAAAACCCTAAAGCAGCCCTATCCCCCCACCTGATTACTTTTGGCATCATATAATCCAATATTGGCTTCTAAAGAACCAGTCTGACATCATGAAGTAGGTTAATAATTCTCTTTTTCATTTATATGCTGATGACTGATATTCTATTTTTTCTGTAAAGCACAGAGGATATTGTGTCCAGCCTCTCTGTGACGGTCTCATGAATACATTTCCTATACTTTAAAAAGGAGATCCTAAAAAAAAAATCCTACAGTTAAGGCTTAATAGCTCCAGTATCTCCTGTTCAGATCTTTTGTCCCATATGCTGAAAATCTCATTATAATTCTGGGTCTGAGAAAGGAACAACCAACAGTGAAGTCACAGCATGTCACTGAATGTCAAATATTGGACATGTTCTGGAGACAGTAAGATATGCTAATATTACCTTATATATCACAATATTTAGTGTTTTGAAATTAGTCAGACTCAGATCCCTGATTTCAAACTGGTGAAAAGGTTATCACTCAGCTTCTAACTTTTACCAGGAAACATCAGTACCTTCATCAGATTTTAGCTTCACTGGCTTCCAGCAATTATTTGATTTATTTCATTATTCTCTGATTTGTTTCTCATCAGTTATCTTGGTCCAGCTTCTTTCTCTGAGCTGCAGCACCCAACTGTTCCATCTAGTTCCTCTAGATCTGTAAAGCTCAGACACTGTTAGAGGTTTTAAAGATGTTACATTTAGTAAAACTTTGCTCAGCCTTTGTTCCTAGACTTCTTCTCTTACTGTCATCAAATCATACTTTTTTACCCATGGCCTCAAAGCCATCCTGATATTTTGGATATTACTTTTTTTTTTCCTGTCGCTCTTAGTTCCTGTTTGTTTTCACTATTTTGTTGATCATTTTTCAGCTTGTGCAGATTTTCTGTCTCTTTATTGACCCTTCCTTCTTTGAAAGCTCGATGGCTAGCCTCGCTCTTGTTATTTATTGCTATTTACGCGGTACGGATGGATATGATCTCAGACATAACAGAATCCGAAGCAAGTCAAGAACAGATGGGAGAGAGTGTTACCGTCATCTACCAGTTCAGAAATGGTTATAAATGAGATTTTTGGACCCCATCAAATCACTTAGAGGCATTTACCATGAATGGAGAAAATATTACACAATGGTGAACATTTCCACCAGAATTACTCTAAAACTTCCTCACTTGTTCATCTGAGGGGTTACCCAGAAAAATACCTGAATCCCTGGAGATCTCATGTGTCTCATCTCAAATTCAGAGTTTATGGTTCAGTAACGTTAAAATGAAACGGGCACAGCTGCTAACAGTGTTGTGCATGAAGGCGTTCACCGAATACATTCATATTTTTAGTGAACGGTGAACTGAAATAATAAACGAGATCAACGTTCACTTTGAGAATAATGAGCAACACACAGTTCATTTTCACTTTCAACTAGTGTTGCACCGATACCGATACCAGTATCGGACGGGGCCCCGATACTGCCCTAAAATGGTGGTATCGGTATCGGCGAGTACCAACAAATAGGGCACCGATACCATTTTGAGAGCCATAAGTTTATTCAACTATTGTCACCCATTCCAGTTAGGAAATAAAAAGTTCTTCTGGATTCACTTTGTACTAGATTTTTCCTTCTTCACAAAGGTAGGCAGCAGCTTGACAAAACCATGATGGCAATTATTTTACATTATTATGGTATCGGTATCGGCCGATACTGCACAGCCAGGTATCGGATATCGGGGCCAAAAAATGGCATCGGCGCAACACTACTTTCAACTAATAATGACACTTTTTATTGGAGAACGTCGGTTTTTACAGCACTTATTACGGTAAACAGCATGACAGACCAGCATGTCTACTACTAGTACTTTTCTGCACAATTCAGACTAATCTACTGATATTTCTGATGCCAGTTTTGCAAAGCACCTGGCAGAATTTTATGAAATAACAAAGGCAGATGGGGACAGAAAAAAACTCACCGGAACTGAACAAACATGTCAGTACGTGAGCCACGTCCACTTCAATTTTAAAGCGACACATCCGAGCTATCTTGTGAAATATCTGCTTCTAAATGAGGAAGGTAAAAAATCATCCTTAATACAGATCTTTTCAGCAGAACCTGAATGTTTCTTTATGTTTTAGAAGTTCTGTGTAATTTGGCTAAATAAAGGATTCACTGCACATAGACTATACCTTGGCTGCATTGAGTATTTTCCATTTGTATCTATATACAGTATTATGATGACACATTTCTTTCGGGTGTGTCATATAATCTACATATTGGGCTGAGTCATTTTTTTTCACTTTGTCTTTTGATCAGAGAGAAAGGAAATCAGAATCAAATAATAACACTGCAGCCTCTGCAGAGAATTAATTTGTTTCGCTGTGAATAGATTTTCACAGCTGTAAAATATTTCTAAACACATCAGTCTAAGAGCTGAGATAAAGACATTGTTCAGCAGAATGTTTTCTTGTTCGCAGATTGCTGTGTGTGAATTATAATTACTCATTTCTATCAGTTTTCTTTGTACATTATCTTCTTGGTGTTCTCACTCCTTTAACTCCTTGTTTTTGGTGTTGATTAAAAGAGAAATGTAAAAAAATTAAAGAAAGAACAGAGAATGCATCTGTGATTGGTCTGATCGTCTCTAAACGTTTCCCCTTGTGCTGCTGTAGCAGAACTGGTTTGGGTTCATAAAAAATGAAGGTTACTCTGTAAATTACAGTGAAAGGACTAGTTAGCTGCAGACAAATACTAGCTGAGATACCCCCCTAATTCTGATTTTATTGGGCCTTTATTTAGAAAGCAGTGTTACGGAAATCGATGTGAGGGAGGAAGGAGGACAAGCACCCAAGGAGACAGCCCCCATTTCATCTTTCTGAGTAAATGGTTGAGGTCGAATGTATTGTTGGATCTGACCTCCTAACTTGAATAGTACTCATGATTGGAGTGATTCAAGGGCAGAAAACTCAAACCAGCTCCTAATTCTTTTTCCTGTCATAAGATGAACAGTTAGAACTCTACCATGGAAAGGAAAGGAAGACGCTGTGCTGAATCCAGAAAACCTTAAATCTGGTCATCATTACAGGGTATAAACCTACAGGACTTCATTAGAGCACAAACTAATCCAAACAGTTTGCTTCAGACTCATAGACAGCTAAAAGAAATATGACAGAAAACATGGTTGTTCAACAGTAATGTGACTTTTAAACAGTGCACTTCAAAAAATGGAAATCTAAATGGGCAATGGCGTCGGGTGCAGGAGTTTGCCATGCAATCAGAGGGTTTTCGGTTCAAGCCCCGGCTCCAGCTTTCAGGGTCGTTGTGTCCTTGGGCAAGACACTTCACCTGCATTCCAGTCAGCGAGCCCCAGGACAGCTGTGGCTACAATGTAGTTTGCTACTGTGTGGGAATGGGTGAATGACTGAATGTAGTGTAAAACGCTTTGGTCAAGTCTTCCGGCTTCAAAAAGTGCTACGTAAGTGCAGGCCAGTTACCATTTAAATACGTAATTTCTTCCTAAAATAAGTACATTTGTTCTTGAATTGAGGAGGCAAGTGAGATACAAGATAATTTACATTTAAAATAAGAAAAAAACTATTGCATTGTCTTGTTTAAAGTGCATATCATCTAATTATCTTATTTTACGAGTAAATATACTCATTCCATTGGCAAGCTATCTTATTTACCTACTCCATTTAAAGGTAAATACACTTAATTTAAGAAATATTGACTGTTTTTGTAGATTGTTTTTGCTGTGTAGTTACCTGAAAAGCTTTTAGAGGATAAACAGAAAGATGATGCATCTCTCTGGTTCTGTATCAGGTCTTCGGTGTTTTTTTTTTGTTTGTTTTTTTTTCAAAGAAAACTATGAAAAAGCTTATTAACAGTTGGTTAGTTGTTAGTTAATGTTCCTCAGCTTGCCAGTTTTCATATGTCTTCAGTTTACAGAATCTAGGAAGGCCTTCTTCCCTCTGGACCTTCTTTCTAGAGATACCTTCTTATCATTGGGGGTCCCTCGGAATGAATCTCAATATGAGAGTTTCTGGAGAAGACCCCAAACCCCGTACTATGATTTTTTTCCTTCTGGTTTAATTGCCATCTTCAGTCATTATAATTCAAACAAGACCTGCTCTGTGCCTGGCTGCCTGTGAAGTGTTTGTTTCATTTTGAGGCTGATTGGAGTGAAGCACTGTGACAATGGCTGTCCTTCTGCCCTCACATGGGACCAATCAACCTACAAAAGCACCGGGGCCATTTTAGTGAAATTTACAGTTTGAGAAAAGTGTAGAAGAGATCATTGTTTTATTGAGTAACAACTTTTCTAACAGGGCTTCAAATGTTTAATTCACACATGATGTTGGCAGCTACTCAGCTAATTCACATTTACAAAGAAATCAACCCAAATTTGCTGATAAATGAAGTGGAACCACAAAGGAAGTATTGGATGATTGAAGAAGCAGTAGCTAAGAGCCATTGAACTCTGTTATTTAAAATGCCCCAGGCAAAGCTGCCTCCAGTGTTTAAGAGTTTTTAATGAGGTTAATTATTTATTATTTATTATCGGCTTCAGTTTTCCACTTTACAAAACATGACTTAAGGTCCTTAACTTTCCTTTTATTATATCGGGGTCATTTTGGATCTAATCTACATCTGCTGTGAAAAAGTCACAAGTATAGCTTTACTGGTAAAATGTTGTTTGATTCTTATTTTCCACCATAAAATAAGTATATTTAACTGTGTTCACATCTGTGTCTGAAGATCTATAACCTGTTAAGATGTTGTTTCTTCATCACATTTCCATTGTTTAGTAGATTAGACATTAAACCAAACCCTTTTAATTCAAAGAGCCACTTTACCATCATGGCTGCAAAAGAAGAGCCACTGTAAAAAAAAAAAAAAAATATTTGATATTAAAAAGCTGGAAAAATTAAAGAAAGGTTTTCAATTATCGTGATTTAAATGAAAAATGATAATTTCCCCTCTACAAGGGGATATTATGGAAACAAGGCTTTTATTTTGTAGAATGAGCCACCAAAAATATGAAGGATAAAGAAGGATATTTAATCTGCCTTAAAGTATAAAAACTATTAATGTTAAAAAAAAAAAATGAAGTAAATTCTTTAGCCTGTACTGTTGCTCTTTCTTGCTGCCTTCATAGATGAAATAATTTCTTACCCGGCTTAGTTGGAGCCACTTAAGGGGCCAAAGAGTCCTAGGCTGCAGACCCCTATTCTGGCCCCTCCTGCAGTTCAGTTCTCTGTGTCCCATCTTATGTACAGCAAACTAAACGTTTGTTTGTTTGTTTTCCCTTTCCAGATGCTTTGTACGACATTATCACCGTGGGTGCTCCTGCTGCCCACTTCCAGGGCTTCAAGTGTGGAGGCCTCCAGCGTCTTCTAAGCAGATATGAAACAGAGAAGAAGAGGTAAAAAAAAAAGCAGACATTTCCTCTAAAAAGGATGTACTTAAGAAAAAAAAGGGTGATTTTATTTAAAAATCATACTGATGAAAGAGACTCTTCCTAAAAACCAAATTCTAACTTCTTAATTTAAACTGACAGATACATTAGTTTGGTTTCAGAGGTCTGAGGCAGTCACTTAACTCCAGTTCATGTTGAAATGAGACTGGAGCTCCACAGCGTTGACTTGATTGGAGGCAGCAGGCTGCAATGTCTGCTGCACCTGTTCATTTTCCAGCTTCATTAACTGGATTGTGTGTTCTCTCTCAGCAAAGGGCCACAGATCATGGAAGTCTGCAGGGACCGCAAGCTCACTGCTGGACCAACGGTTGGAAGGAAATAAATCTCTGAATAAGAAAAAAATCATATTAATAGAAAAAAAGAAATGTTCAAACCAGCATGAATAAAATCAATCTATTATAAGAGATTTTCTTAAAATCTTGTAAGAATTCAACTTATGGTTTTAAAACAATGTGTTAGGATGGGGGGTCGTCACCGGGAGAGCCAATAGAAGTCACAAAAAAAACCTTCAAAAGAAGGCTGACTGAAAACATGCTTAGTTACTAAGCTTTTATTATGGAAACATTAAATCTTGAATTCATCACAGAAAACCATCATTTTTCTTCAAATACCTGCTGCTGTGTCCGACCTAATATTTGTTGGAAATAAATCTGTCCTCAGTTGGATCTGCTAAATTGTTCAATAATTCATTGATTTGACTGCGACTAAAAGGCCTTTCTGCCAGGTTATTAATTATTCATATCAGAACGGAGCTGACAGTATTTGAGCTCTGACTGAGTTGTGGCTGTAACATTTTTACTGTCTGGCTGAACAAATCATGACTGAAAAAAACTCAGAAAAGATGATGTATTCTGCTGTGTAAATAACATGTTTGTTTTTTTATAAACCTGCTCCCAGAAACATTTAAAGTTAGTCAGAAAAAGGGGTTCAGATGTCATATGGGTGGGTTAACCAAGCCTAGGTTGTAAGAAGTCAACCTAGTTTGTAAACAACTCAAACCCAGAAAAAGGTTTCCGATCTTAAATAAAACTAAAAAGATGTTAAGAGACGTTTCATGTGTTTGTGTGAAAGACTCAGAAAAACGTCTCTGAAAACTGGACCGTTGAAATGTAAGTTTTTGTTTTACTGCCGTCTCATTAGACCTGACATGGGAAGCTTCAGAGTTTGATTTCCTTACCTCGCCTCTCGCTCAGTGCGTGGTAACACCATAGACTTGTTTCAAGTCTTTTTTTTGTCTCAGTGTTTGAAGCATTTTAAAGATTGTTCTGACTTTAGGTTTGGGCCAGTAGCTCGTTATGTTCAGCTGTTTCACTCACTTTGTTTCACATTAATTCATAACAAATGACATCTGAGGCAAATTTACGAGACAGACAGGTTCATTTGTTTTGTTCCCCAAATCAATCTAAACATAACCAGAATGAAAACAACCCAATTCAAAATAGCTGACCAATGAACTGCTGAGTGAGATCTTGTCTTTCCTATTTTAAAGAGCAGTAAAGAGATATATCTGATGTCATACTATCGGAAGATTATGAAGGTCTGATGATTAAATCCAAGATCAAAACTAAAATACAAACACTTCTGTTTTTACTGTTTTTTAGAGCATTTTTCTCTGTCAGTAAGTGAGGCACCAGTGATCTATTTCTTCTTCTGCTTTCGGCTTCACCTTTTGAAGGATCGCCACTCTTTTTTTCCCTTTAACTCTATCTTCTGCATCTTCTTCTTTCACACAAATACCTTCATGTCCCCTTTAACTTCATCCTTAAATCTCCTCCCTGGTCTTCTTCTTTACCTCCTGCCTGGAGGCTCCAGTCTCAGGATCCTTCTTACTATGCAATCCAGCATCTGTGCATCAGCTTGGCCTCTCCGGCTTTTATCTCCTCTAGAGCTCCTTTCACACATAAATGTTATTTAGTGGGACCAATATTGCAGAACAAGAATTAGCACCATAAATACATGGACCAGTGGTTCTTACAGTGGCGTTAAGAAAACTACTGAAAAAAGATCCAACTTAGGTGGATTTAACAGTCAGAGGAGCGACTGGCAGAGATCAGGGGAGGATGTGGCTGATTCTCTTCCACTCTCTGCTCCGTCAGAGAGGAGATCTGTTTTTTCCAGGTCTGACCAGATTTCCAGCCATCGTTAAGAACTTGTCTGCTTGTTTGATAAAGTGCTTGAGAAAATGTTGCCAGCCTCTTTGTCAGTAATGCTTTTGTTGCAGAGTTTAACAACGTATACCTGGAATCAAGACTGTTGCTAGGCAACATGTCACTACAAACATTTCACATAAACTCACAAATGCCTCACCGTTTAATGTAACAGCTTTGTTCACACCAGAGTGCTCCTGATAAATTAGTGGGTCAGTTTTAAACAGTAAATCAGTTCTGGCTTTATTCACACTTAGCCCTGACCCAGTAAACTACTGGGAAGATACTGGGTCAGGTTGTAAGTGTGAAACTCCTCGGATGTACTCCTTTCCATTATTATCACACCCTAGAAGAAGCTAAACATATCCTTCATCAGTTCCACCAAGTCTAACCCAATCACTGCTGGTCTCATTTTCTACATCTTCATTAAACTGTATATATTTTTTTCCACCTTTTTTTTATAGTCATTACAGTGTCACAAGTACAGAGCAACGAAATGAACTCTCTGCATTTAACCCATCCCTTTGGGGAGCAGTGAGCTGCCAATGTTCAGTACCCGGGGAGCAGTGTGGGGTTAAGGGTCTTTTGCAGAGAGACCCAGAGTGGCCGTCTGTGGGAACTCAGAACCTCTGGATTCCAAGCTCTATGCCCTAACCACTAGGCCTCCACTCCCCCTTTAGTCACATCTAATGCTACTCCATCTGTTCCAACCTGCCCTGGCACGTTACCTCACCCCTTCACCCCCTCAGATGTCATTGCTACAAACACCTGTATTGAATATCTAGATTACCTCACTGGCTCTGTAAATGAGGTGATAGTGGAGACAGGGTGATTGGAACAGAGATTCATCTAAAAGCTGTAAAACACCATGGCCTGAACGTCCGCCCTTACCCCTAAATCCCTCACTCACTTTACAGAGCGGGGACTATATGGTGGACTTTATAGTGAACTCACTTAACAGATGCGAACCCCTTTTCGCTCCCTGTTGGTCACGTAACTCTGCCTCCTCGCACAGGTAGATTTACCATATTTGTTATTTCTCATGTTTATTCTTGTACCGTACATCACTTGCAAAGCAATCTGGGATATTTCTGCTCCTCTGGAGACCACGGATGATCCCTACTTTTCAAGGTGCATTGTTGGAAATTTCGAGTCCACCACTTTTTCATCCACTAGACGTTCGGACACTAATTTAAAATGGCATAACCAGTATATTGTATAGTGCCCTATATAATGGTTAGGACGGTCTTTCGGACGCAGCCCAGGCCTCCTGGACTGCAGTTGGAGACCACTGCTCTAGATTGTTGAACTTCAGTGATAAAAACTCTATATCTTCTGTATCTCTGCTTCATATAGCCTCGTAGCTCCATCTTGATCCTTCTAATTCACTCACTTATATACTAACCATTCCTCTCCTTTTTAGACCAATCCTCCATCTTTCTAGACTTTCCTTCACCTCCCTGCTTCCATTACAAATCACAGTGTCATCTGCAAACACTGTAATCCATCAATCTGTTTATCACCATAGTAAACAAGAAGTAGCTAAGAGGCAATCCTTTATGAGCCGTACACTAACCAATCTCTTCCATGTCCTGCAGCACTCTTACATACTTCTTTACCAGTTCAGTCTTTCTCCTACAAAATTGCAGTTATTCTCACTGTATCAAATCATATGCTTTCTCTATATCTAGAAAAACACAATTGATGTGGTTACAAATAATCTTGGATTTCTCAATTTATATAAGGAGTTGTAACAGACAAAATTAATGCAGTAAATACAAATGTCCATCAGGGCAGTCATTAAAGATGCTGTGTACAAAATGTCTAACAATCCGTTTTGTTCACCATCAGATCATTTCTGTCAGCTAAACAGTGACCAATGCCTCATGTTTTTGTCATGCCCTTGGAGAGCAGGTTGGTCAAGAACTGTTATAGGGTCTTTATGTTGTAATATATGAAATATATATGAAGCTATATGAAACCTCAGGACAGGAAGATGCTGTAGATTTGTGCTCTTATTGTTCAATGGTTGCAGGCAGCAGCTGCATGTTGGCACGCGGCCCTTAGACTGATGCCTAAATAGGCAAAAGGTGATTCTTTTCCTCCCTCCATCATTGCTCCCCATAGAGTGTAAAGTCATTACAGGCCATGCCAGAGCTAATTAGTTACAGAGTTTGCAGAAGTAGAATGAGTTAGAGAGAAAAGACCAAAAGTGAAAGTGGAGTGAAGTGTAGGCATGAAATGGAAAAGAAATGACGGGAAAATAGTTTGAGGCTTTTACAGATTGAAAAAAAAGAAGTGAGCATTTGAACTTGCTGAAGATGGTCAGTTTTGTCTGCCTGCATGACCGGTGATAAGGTTAGCATATTTCTGGGAAGCCACTGAAGTGAAATCATTCAATTTGCCTCAGAGATTAGGCTTCAGAGGTAACTCTCTGGGGAGATGTGGCTTTTTTTTCATATTTGATTTAGCTAATGACTCAGTGTAGCTCAGATTTTCCAATTTTCCACTTGGCTAACTGGCTGCAAAGTGTAGTTCATGTTTGACCTGAAATGTATGGTCAGATGGAGGGCCAAACCCTTATTTCAGGTTCTAGTCACTGCTGTTAAGTTGAGCTCATCTTTATTCCACTAAAGTGCTTGATGAGGCACTCTGTGCATCAGCTTACAGCAGTCTGGATATTTACAGCTGAATTTCCCCAAACTGCTCTGCAAGTTGCAAAACGTGTCCAGGATCCGCCCACCCCCACACCAACCCCACATTGTTGTTACCAGGTTGGTAATAAAAGAGTTATATGTCTGTGTTCTGTGGACACTGGAAGAGCTGATCTTTCTGGAGCCATTAACAACCTGCACCGGCCCAACTTGGCATCAGAACCAGTGCGCTTTATGGCCCATCGCTTACAATGGATGTCCAATGTAGTTCTCACTCAGACAAAGAAAAAATATCTTTGTTTTTTTCCTGTCAGTCTGTTGCTTGTTCAAAATCAAACCATGTAAACCCATTAGATTTTCTGAGCAGGTCCAATTTGTCATTAAAACAGTCTTCTGAATCATCTACCTGGTCTGAAGAAAAATTAAATATCATTAAAAATACCTTCAATCTTAGAGTCCAATGTTTGTATAGGGAAGATTTCACAAATTCTGTAAATTCAATTCAATTCATTTCAACAGGGCCAATTATCTACAACACATTTAATCTCAAGGCGTTTTACAGAGACAATCCAATCAGATCATCCAGGGAGCTGCGAATTAGCGGGGTCGGCTCCTCACCAGGTGGGATGTTGGTGACCAGGGGTCAGAAATCTACTTTTCACCCTCCCAAGCTGCTCTGCATCAACTGGAGGATCACTACATGCACCAGGGATGCTCTGATCAGGTTTTTTCCCATTGATACCTATCACCCAAAAGCACAGATCACTCCTGATCACATGGATTGGGTGTAAATTATTTGATTCAGGTATAAATGTTACAACTGTGATCCAGCTAAATTTAAACATAAATCAATTATTTTAGACAAAATATTCAGAACCACTTCCCAGCACAATGCAGAAAGAATTCAGTCAAAAAGAGGGATGAAAAACAGCTTTGATTTAACAGATTCAAAACAGTTATACATACATCAATATAAAAAAAACCTGCTGAAATCAACTTATGTCATGCAACAAGGAACATTCAGTCAAATTTGCATCTAAATAAACAATCATAAGTTACTAAATCAAAGTTGCCCGAGAGCCTGACTGATTGTTCAGTGGATGAGCAAACTCTGCTGTCAAAGAGTCAGTGAGGCGCTAACACCCTCCTTCTGGCTCTGATGAGTTTTTGGTTTCTTTTCTGACAGAGGAGTAATAGTTTCCACAGATGATCTGCATCGTGTTGGAACAAAGCAAAAGTTTTAATACATATATTACAACTTTACTTTTATTATTGATACATCCTGCAGCTTTAGGGAGACATTCACTGGGAGCAGACCTGACTGCAGAAACAAATCAAAGGGGGGCATTCCATTTTTCCAGGGGGGCAGACTTTCTCAACAAACGTTTTTTTTTTGTCTTGGGCTTTTCAATGGTTCTATGACTACTACTGCAGTGCTGAGAGAATAAAATATATCAGTAAAATACCAAAATAAAAATAAAAAATAGTTGAAAAAACAAATATTGTAATGTTTCTATTCACTCAAAAATCAGCCCAAATATATACATTGATAAACATGAGCACTGATGTCAGGCCCAAGTCAACATTCATACAAGTAGATTGAACTACAGCAGCACCAAGCAATGTTTGCACCACTTTCATCTGGAAAATAATTCAGCATCATTGCATCAGAAAAGAATAGACTCAAGAATAGTTTATTTCGAACAGCTACAAAGTCAATCATCCCCCTGCTGGCAGACATTAAACAACCCCTAAAAACCCTCTATACCTCCAGCCCGTTTTATAGACTGTTTCAGCACAAGCTGCACTTTTTGGAAATACTCCATGCCACCATCCATGAACAGATGTTCTTGTTTATGTTTTCAGTCTTCTCTAAGGATACTAATTCTTATGTCTTTGTATTACGTGTGTAATTACAGCTGGTGTCTGTCAGAAAACTCTCAATGAGGCTATATAATGACAATAGAAACAATAGAAATGGAGCTGGAGGATCAGATCAGGGTTTTAACCTTTTGCCTGCAAGTAATCCTGGTTTGTGTGTGTGTGTTTCGGGCTGTCACGGTATGTGTACCATGACCTTCGTGGTTGTTGTAACTATGATGTCATCACTCAAGCTTTTTCAATCTAGCTGTTACACTATTAGCTTCTCACTGCTGTAGCTAACTGCAAGAATGAAGGTTTACTCCATTGTTAATTTTAGATCTTAGCTTTCAACAGAAATTATTGCGTTGATTCCTTCTCACTCTTTTTTTTTTTTTTACAAAAATCACACACCCGAGTATAAAGCATACATATATATTAAAAAATTAGGTTTCAAGAAAAAATATACTCTTAC
>NW_015150514.1:1257427-1264459 GCF_000732505.1 Cyprinodon variegatus
AAAAGAGTCAGCACCTTCAAGTCACACCAACTCAGTGACCGCAGCCGCCTCTGCGACCCACACTTTCTATCTGTAGTTTGCTAGCACATCACTTCACTCTTTATTAGGATTGGTTGAACTGTTTGACTAATAGATCAAAGATAGGAATAATAAAAATGTGGCCACATCAGGCTAAACTTTGTTTCTGACCATCATGCTCATGGGAGAGAGCATAGCCAATTCTGATTGCTTTACCTCCTGTCTAATGCTGCCTCTTTTTGCTACGGTGAAGTCCGATAACTCATTACACTCTGTCATTTGCTTGTTTTAAAACGCTACTAAGTATTCGTTGTATTGAAGCAATTCTTCATCGTCTTAAAATGCTCTTAAGTCAAGCACAGGGGAACTGGCATAGGCCCTGAGGCTTCTCTGGTCCCGGGCCATTGTTCATGTTTATCTACATCTGTGGAAACAGGTTTGGCTTTTTTGTTCTGAAGGATGGCTGTGGGATCAGAGCTTAGTGTGAGATAGAAAAACTGATGAGTATTTGGTCTGAGATCAGGTCCTCCAGGCTTCATCTGAAGATATATATTTTTACCTTGTTGGATGGATTAAAGAGAGCGGTTAATAAAATGGCAACAAAGACTTTGACCATCACATAAAAGGTAGCTGGAAGCTCTGCTGACTGAGCAACATTTTAATTCCTGCTAGCTGTCAGCATGGGGCCTCTGGCTTTTCATTAATTTCCTCCCCACTATTAATTAACCATGTGCCATGTGTGCTTGCTTAATTAGGCCTCGGGGCCCAGCGCTCTGCTCTCTCAGTGCTATTTCTAGACAAACCTAATGATAAGTTTATTCAAACTGTGGATAAAATGAACTCTTGAGAGGCTAGTTTTAGCAGCTCTATCTATACATTCATCATTCTGCTCTGAACTTAAACTCATTTTATGTCTTATTTCACACCATTGTCTGATTTGCTGTAAGTTTAGGATCTTTTTTTTTATTTTTCCATGAATTAGGAATCACAGGTTGGCAAAGTTAATCAATCGGCCAAATAAAAAGCAGAAATTCCCTCATCATAAAGGCCCACAAGTCTTACATCAGGTGTGGCTCCTGCTTCAGCACGTCTGGTAGTTACTCCTCAGTGCAGCAGCCATCAGCTTTGGACCAGGCTGCACTACATGATCTATCATCCAGCTTACAACAACAGTCCCCTCCTTGCATGATTCCTCCTGCCTGTGTTAGGGTCCTCTACCACTACAGGACAGGACAGACAGAAAGCTGTCCATATATGGAATAAACATTAAAAATGCTGTAGTAGTATTTCTAAAAACATGTAAACTAGCTGGACTTTCTTAAACATAAACAAAGATATGACTAAGGCAGTACGTATGAAATAGTCACCCATCAATAAAATCATCAATTTGTGAAGGGGAATACATTAAATGTTTTCCCTTTGCAAGAGTGTTCATCGATACAGAGGGAATAAAAAGTGGAACAGATTCTTAAAATGTATAACTGCATTGTCTGATAATGATCTGCTAAAGTGAGACATTCTCTTGGGGCAGGAGTAATTTTGAAGGTAACAAAAAAGTTATTAGAGAGGGTTGTGAGAAAATATTGTTGTTCCTTCACATTCAATGCCATGTGTCAGCACAGGGTCCAAAGTATGAAGATGAGAATGTGTGTGACTATGCACATTTTCAACAAAGCCAAGCTATGGTAGAACTATTTAAATATGTAGTAAAGCTTTCGTAGAACTAGTTAAAGAGGTAGTAAAGCTTTGGTAGTATTAGTTATTGGTAGTAAAGCTTTCGTAGAACTAGTTAAATATGTTGTAAAACTTTGGTAATACTAGTTAAATAGGTATTAAGGGTGTGGTAGAAATGGTTAATAGGTAGTAAAGCTATGGTAGACCTAGTTAGATAGGCAGTAAAGTGAAATAATCATTATTATTTCTATATTAGCCATTTTACTTGAGTACTGTCTGGGATTGACTACCATCTCTGTTACCTGAGTACAGTTTTGTGACTCTACTTGTGAAAACAGTGCAAAGAGAATATAGATTTTTTTTTTAAAGCAGTTAGAAAAAATATATATATATTTTATCTTTCTAATTAGCTTTTCTTAATCAGAATTATTTCTCTCAGATCTTCGTTGTTTTAAACAGTCAAAGAGTGAAGGTGAGAAAGCTTGATGAAGACGCGTCTGGCAGCTTTTAAACCTATTTGTGTTTGTTAAACAGTCTGGTTCTGCTCAGTGACAGTCCTGATATGTCTCAATCACCATTCTGTCACATTTCTAATAGACTATGGATGCCTACCACCTGTAATTACTGCAGGGTATCTGGCCCTGGGTTGCGGTTTACTTTCTTCTATTTAGTAAACATGACACAGAGAATCCCTGAGATATTCAAGGGATGGAAAACGAGATGTGCAACCCCCTTGGCCTCTTATCAAATTTGCATTCACAAATTTCTGCTGTTTTGCCTTTCCTCAGTTCACCATCTTTGTTGACCTGCTTGGACTTACAACAACCCTGATGAGGCAATTAAATTTCCCAGCCAAAGCCAGCCGTGGAGGAGATCAATTCTGTCCTCTAGCATCAGGTGGCAGGTCCCTGCATTCATTACCGTCTGCATATGTTTCCTAATGGGAATGGATTTGTGCTTATGAGTCAATGCTGATATTATTGAATCAGAGGAAAGCGCCTGCTCTCTCCTTTGCCTCTTTGAAAGCTTTTCTGTCTTTCATGAAGGATCTTTATGGTGTTTTATCAGTGTAAATCCCCAAAAGATGAAGCACTACCTAGATTTCACTTTATTTTGTTACAAAAGCTAATTGCATTTTTGGAGGTGAGGCTGAGGGAGATCAGTGGCTTAAAGCTTTGTTTAATTTGAAAGTATCCTTGTAGAGAAGATGGTCTACAGTGTCTGTTTTCATGCTGATCTCCCCATGTCTTGCTTTTACTCAGTGATTGCTTTGGTTACCTTCAAGTTTCTGGGTGGTGGTCCTCTAGGGGCCTCATTAGCCATCAGGACAAGGCCATAATCTTTAACTTACTGAGAAAGACTTCACGGCCAGCCCTGACCTTCACATTTCCATGTGTATCAACACATACAGTAAGGTAGGGTATTTTGTCAAAAGACAGAAGCAGAAGCTTCGTTCAGATCTCACTCTGGGGTCTAATCTACATAGAACCTGGAGAAGCTGTTTTTTGCCCCGCACTGCTCTACATCCCATCAGACAGAACGAAAGTTGCTGAAATTTGAGCCGAGGAGGATGCTTGATTGGCTGAAAGGGAATTAAACATTTATAGAATGGAAATAAGTCGGCATTGGTTGACCGTCCAATTTAGGCTGTGAAGCTTTTCCTCCCAACAGATAACAAAGAGCAAAGCTGCCGTAACCTTCCTACGACAGTGAGCGGATCCATCTGTCTGTTTTCAATGTTTTTACAAGTAAACAAGAACTCCTGCTATTCAGAAATAAATAGATAAAAATATTCACTCCCTTCCTACCTCTGCAGGCCTGATTTACACACAAACTCAGCTGTGTTTTTATCCCCAGGGAGGCCTCAGCCGTGCAAGTTTATGGTAAAGGGAGAAAACCTTTGGTTTCATCTAAAGTGGTTTCTTCACACTTCTGAGGAAATTCTTCATGGTTCCAGAAATACTCTGCTCTCAGACTTAATGCCTCTCATTGTTTTTCGTTCTGCTGTTTACACTTAAACATCCTTTATGCACCAGTGAGAAAAGTTTCCATCACAGTCTTTCTAAATGACACCTTTCAGTGGTTTTGGTGTCACTGTGTTCTGTGGGTGCTGCTTTACTGGGCCTAAAAAGTGTTTACCTATCAGCTGCTGACTGGCTGGATGGGCCTGAGATGCAGGACTGCAGATGATCACACATCAGCTAGAAAACCCAGCAGTAGCACTGGGCACTAAGAAGTCGGGTCAGAACATTCTTAGGTGTGTGCCTGGTCCAGTTTTCACTCCAGTTCATGTGTCAGTCAGTTTTTTATAAAACCGTGATGACTTTTACTTTCACGCTTTTATTCAATTTGAATTGGTGCTGTTGTTGTGTAGTATTTTGTGGCAGAGATCTGATCAGGTCTCATTAACGATGAGGGGAGTTCTGTTCCACCAAATCCAAGGTTTATGAGACTTCAGATAAGGGTGTAGAGATGATCGCCCCGCCATTAAATTGAGCTTCTTCAACATCCTATAAGAGGAGAAAATTTCTTTGACCTCATGTCCGATTTTCATTCTCGAAAATCTGAATGTAATCGAAAAATTTGGGCTAAATAAATGTTTAAAAACAGAATATTTTTTCCCATGAATTATTATTTTTAGTAATTGTAAACAAGGTGGCCACAGGTGGCCAAAATAAAGTCCTAGTTTGGATCTTGTTGATGTTGATCTTTTCTTTCCTCGCAGCTTCAGCACTGCCTACCAGTGTATCTACTACTCCCCGCAGCACACAGCCAAAGCCCAGGAGGTACTGAGCACTGTCAGCCTCCTCCAGCCCCTCATCACAGCCTTGGCCGACCAGCTCCTCCAGGCTGCCCTTGAACATTCCTCCCCTGGACTCAAGGAAGCCCTGAAGAGCCTCTCTGACAAGGTGAGTCTCTGCAGCAGCAGACACAAATCTTTGTTACTTAGATGTTGGAGATCTTCCACTAAAGGTTTTTTTTACGTCAAGCTCCACTTTTCTGCCAACAGGTTTATATGTTGAAAACAAAACGTTTATTGAAATGTTTTTAGATCTTTCAGTTGAAAAACTAAATCAAAATGTAAGCAGCAGCAGCACCACGGTGGTTTCTGGAGCGTTTTTATCAGTATAATTAATGAATTACATCTGCTGCTGTCAGATTGCAATCTGTTGTGGGAGGCATTGTTTGTGCCACAGTGGAACAGAGCCCAATCAGCCTCTTTAATTGGTACATGCGCTGTCACCGTTTCCTCTCATCCTTGATTAGACACGCGGCACCCTGGCCTGGTCAGTATGAGGAGGGCCGCTCACTGATTACTATCTCCAGCTTGCTGTTTATGTGTGAGGCAACGGGAGGTGAAACGGCCAAAGGCTCTATTTGTTTGTCAGAAAGCTGATGATGACATCTTCCTCTTCTTCTCTCCCTTCAAATCCCAAAGTCTCTGATCAGGAGCAGCAGCATCATGTTGCATGAAACAGTGGAGGGACTGGAGCAATTCAGATTCGCTCACGTGTAAAATCCACCCTGCTTTAAGAAAGCACAAACACTTTCTTCTCTCTAAGGTTCAGATTAATAATCCATCTGTTTTAATTAAACTTCATATCGAGAGCTGAAGGAGGAATTTGACGCCTCAGATGTTCCAGTGCTTCTGATAACGTCTGAGAGAATAAAATGCTTCCATGAAAGTTTGAAATTAGCAGAGCTGAAAGGGGCTGAGTTCCCAAACCTCTTTTTGATCTTCCTTATAACGTCCAATAAAACAAGATGAAAAGGAAAGCAGTTTTGGCCTAAATGATGTCAGAATGTGTCGTTCAAATTATGTTTCAAGATGTTGGAGGTTTTTAAATATCAGATCTTCTCTTGGTTTTAGTGGAATGTTGACAAACACTGCAGCTGCTTGCAAAATATATGAATCAGCAAAACATTTGAATGAGTTTATGGTCTGAGAAAATATTATGAGAAAAACTATGAAAATTGAAGCAATTCCTTGTGATAACATTAGCAAGCCCTCTATCATCAAACAGCCCATGAGGAGTTTATAAAGTTGTACATGGCAAGGATAGTGGATTCACATAGCATCCCTATACAAACCACGTGGGGAAGGGGGAGGAAGCAGCCAGTGTTGCATTCCACTGCGGGAGAGCATTCACTGCTCCACTCTGACCTTATGCTACTTGATATAACTGAGTTGTTGTCAAACAGCGGCACCGAATGGAGAGAGTGGAGCGGTGACCCTGAAGTTGAAAAAAGCTGTACTTTTAGATGAAATTGCATCAGGAACCAATCAGGGACTCATTGTAGGCAAAGATTGTTTTAGTTGAAACGGAATACAGAGAATATTATATTATCAAAGTATGAAAGAAGGAATGCTCTGAAGAGGATTTTAGTTGGCTTTAAAAAAGCCGTTTTAATTTAGCCCTGGAAGGATTGTTTCGTTGTTGGGCTTATAGGGCTAAATTAAAATGGGCTGAATTAAAACCCTGGTCTGGCTGCCTCTTCCCAGCATTGGAGCTTTCTGCGTGGGTAGATTTACAAGGAAGTACCACCTGATCCGTCTGTCATCAAGAAGCAACTCTGGATGAAGCAAAGTTGTTCTCTTTTTTTTTCTTTCAGCGATTATGGGCTTATCCAAAAATTGATGGTAGGCTGCACTCCCAAGCTTATTCAAAAGTTGTGCATAGAGAGCAACTTAACAGCAGTCCGTGATGTCAAGTTTTACCTGCGCTTTTGTATTTTGCTTCTTTTTATATGTCTACTTCTGTCTCCTTGAACCTGGTCGGCCTCTGCAGATGGCCGCTCACACTGAGCCTGGTTCTGCTGGAGGTTTCTTCCTGTTAAAAGGGAGTTTTTCCTCTCCAATGTCATGGAAAGAGAAGCAGATCACAGGCCTGTTTCTTTGCTGGAAGTAGGACAATGAAACAGTCCTTCCGGGGCTAAATTAAAATGGCTTTTTTAAATCAACCTAAAAATCTCTTAGGAACATTTTCCACCTCTTGTCAACATTATTTTCTCTATCTTCAATTTTGATTTTAAAAAGCCTTTCTGCTGCCGCCTTCAATAAAACAGTGGTCAATTCATGACAGTTTCATATCTCCTACTTGTTAGACTTAATAATACAATGTCAATGTACATGAGACCACAGTATTAAAGCTACAGTGTGTAACTTTTAGCGACATCTAGCGGTCAGACTGCAGACTGCAGCATCTCCCCACCACCGCTTCTCCCCCCCAACAGTACGGCGAGCGTTACGGGACAAAATTTCTTCCACGACGTCCGCATCACCTACCTTCTCAAGTGATGAGGTTTGTTTACATAGATAATTTTACAGATAGTATTTCA
>NW_015150514.1:1264709-1305525 GCF_000732505.1 Cyprinodon variegatus
CGTAGATGATGATAAATAACATAGTTATGTATAATATATTACATTTCTGACTGTATATCCCTGTAATTATTACACACTGTAGCTTTAAACACATGGATTTGATGCTGTGTTCAGCAAATACTGATATTAGTGCCTGATTCCCACAATCCTGATGGTGCATCCATGAAAAAAACCTTGCATCACTTGACACGAAAGGTAAACCTAGCGCTGAGGAAGCCATTTTGTATGGGTATGGGGCATTGCAGACTAACATAAGAAGCAAAACAACCCCCATTCCAAAGGGGTGGACCCGTTCATCCGTTTCAATTTGCCTGTTTACTAAACAAAAACAAGGCTTTTTTGGGCTTCTGTATAAAGCTTCAAACTCAATGCTATTTCTGACATTTTGAATTGAGAAAGCTTCCTGGATGGGAAGCGAAACATCTTCAAATTTGAAAACAAAGTCCAGTGGACTGTTTTTTAACTTTTTTGGAATGACTATGACCTGGACGACTGAGAATCTTCACCAGCATTTTATACCATGCCTCAGTGTTGTTAGAGGGGAGAAGCAGGGAATAAAACTGGTATAAGATCTGAATAATCACCATGAATGAATAAATTGTTCTTTGTTGTGAGGTGCATCTCTGATAAAATAAACTTTCCTCCACCCAAAACCATGCAACTTTCTGATTAGCTCTGGATATGAAAAAAAAAGCAAAGTTCTATAGATGATGATGATGATGATGTCCAATGTGAGAATCAGTGAACGGACTAATGCAGCAAACCCTTTCTTCCTTCAAATGTGTCCTTGGAACATCATCATGTTCCGGGTTCGTTAGTTTAAAAAGAAAATCTCATTGGTTCAGATCTAAATCCATCTGCATATGTGAGAGGAAAGCATCCTAGAAGCTGCTGAGATCAAACCAGCTTCACTCTTTCATCCTCCTCCTGTTTCTAAACCAAAGTTACTCCTACAGAACCCGGAAAGTCCTATTTTTAAGAGCCCAAATGTTCTCCCCTTCAGGGGAAAATCACTGAAGGTGAATGGATTTTTGTTTCCTCTTTCTTAGATCAAACCCAGCGTGTTTTTGCCTGGTCAGAGCCCACTGACGCGCTCTCAGATTTCAGACTCAGCCCCTGCTTATTACAGATCACATCAGCAGATTCAAAATTGAGACAAGCATCTCTTTATCTTTAGGGATTTTCACGTTTTAGCTCCTTCAGAGGTGCTACTGATGAATTACACAAAAGAGTATTTTTTTGCTTAGTGTGGCTAAAAAAAAAAAAAAAACTTCATCTCTTTTAACTTCTACATGAAGCACAGTATCTGCACTTCCTGGAGCATTGGACTCGATTCTGAAGCACTTCATTTGGATGCTACTTTTACCAAGTACCTCCTTCATTTACAGTGAATCAACTGTGCTTCGACCTTCTGCTCAACTTTAAATATGGGATTTTGCTTTAACTCACTATAGATAAGTTAATAATACTAGAATTACAAACTAAGATTTCATTTTTCTTTAAATCTCAAATATCTGCTTAAGGTTTTAGTTTTTACATCATCTTCTGGGCCTGTTTCCAAATTTCATTTTCACTCATTTGTGTTTTCCTTCAGACCGTTTGAGCCGTCTCTAGTTGCAACATGGCTGACCTACACTGAGGAACTTGAATCAGACCAATGCTAGAAGTTTAAAGGGAGACACATTGAAATATAACTGTGGTTTCCATTTGAGCGATTATCTAATGGTCGACTCTCTTTTGCAGAAATACAGTTTGTTTCATTTAAATTTAAACGCATATTTTTATTGATGGCAACAGACTCAATCTGGTCTAAACTGTTGCTTTTTAAAAACTGGAAAAGGGGATTGATACAAACTTTATGGAAAAAGATTAAACTAATAAAGTTGTTTAGGGCAGGTAGTGCTGGTTGATGATCTTCTTATTCTGCATTTTCATAACCAGTCAGTCATCCTACAGGACGCAACCTAAAAAAACCAATATATACACCAAAAAGGCCAAGAAGTAGTAAGAAGTAGTAGTAGACAGTTTAGACTTTTCTTTTCTTGTTTGGTTTTTCGCCAGCTCTCCTGCAGAGGTGAGGTGACTGACTGAATGACTGAGTTCAACTTCCTGTTTTTTTCAGTGAATAGATCTCTGCTCTCCCTTGGAGCAACTCCACTTCAGCTCCTGACAGCTGCTTCCCTCTGTCTGCATTGTTTTATTCAACACTTTTATTATCATTTTTTGTTCAGCCTGGGCTGTTTGTCCCTTTGTAACTCCCTTCTTCTCCTTTTGCTGCAGACGGAGCATTTTGTTCACACCCTCAAGGACGAGTTGGTGAAGAGCGCCCTTTTAGCGCTGCACGCAGCCCGGCCAGGGTACGTCTCCAGGAGCCAGAGGCAAACCCCGGTATTGGGCCAGGGGGGGGACCACAGTCACAGTCCAGTCCAAGGACTTCCGGGTCACAGTCCAACCACGCCTGCCACAGAAAGCCCCGTGGTGGGTAACAATGTGGGAGGAGAGGATGGCGGGTCACTAAAGCACCAAGACTCCATACCGCACCATAAAGAGTACGATGAGGAGGAGTGGGTAGGTATACTTCAGGATTTAGGAAGACTTTCTACTGCAAAGGAAACCCAATAGTATGACACGTAACTAATGACATAGATAGACTTGTTAGTGGTTTCATTCTGGAAAAGAAAATGAATTTAAGAAACTGTTCTGGGTGAAGTAAGGATGAAACAAAGAAAGTTCACATCACCATCGGCCAATTTTCTCCAACAGGGACTGTATGCATGTAAAGGCAAAAGGCCAGGTGTACCTTCTATGGACTCAAACAGAGCCCTCCCACTCACAGCACTAACTAAAATATCCAAATGAACAAAAGCCACCAGAACTGTAACTCAAATATTTTTGAGGCAGTCAGTTACAAAAGCTTTTCTAAGATAATAAACTTAGATTCAGAAGTTATCAGAAAACACATTTTGATTACATTTTACTACTCCATCTAGATTTCAGTTTAAAATAAGTCATGATGCAAACTTGAAAAGTTTCACTCTAACTATTCAAACTTCTGATTTATGAATTAAAATGGTTGCATTTTCAAAAAACCTTCACATTCAGATATTATTACATAAACAAGCAAATAACTTGGATGTTTAGTTGATATCCTGATGGTAATGTAGCAGCATCAGGTTACTGGTGAGATTATGCATGTGGCCACAGGGTGGATGTATGGACGGGCATCGGTGTGGTAAAGAGCTCCTAGACCTCAATTTCAAAGTCGGGACAGTTTCATCAGGTTAGAATCAGATATCTATGGATGTGATTCTGTTTCAGAAACTCTCCAGTAAAAGATTTCTCCTAGTTTTGCCTAAAAAATGGCTATAAGGTGTATTGTCTTTCACGTTCTTAATTTTCATTCCAACATTGCTCCAGCTTTTTTTCATGCTATCAGAAACGTGCTGCTGCATTATGGGTAATTCTGGTGCTGAGAGTCACGCATTTTAAAGTCCCACCTCCTGCACTGTGATTGGTTCATCCAGACCAGGCTACCTTGTTATACTTAAGTTGTTCTTTAGTAATCTATTGAGATTATGTTTAATTAATACACAAATAAGTCTTTATTATTCGAAAGCTTTGAGTTTAATTTACTTAAACCGCAAGAATATGTTTTAAAGGGAAGCTGTGTTTACATCGTCAAGCTTTCTCTCCCCAATTATTTCCTGAGAAGAGGTTAATCTGAACAAACACTTTAAATAAAAATTTATCGTTGATATGTATTAAATAACTTTTAGACATGACAACAGATTTTGACAGAAGTTGTAATAGTATTCAGACCAGAGAAATGGCACAGGTGGGAGTGCTTATCACTGGGCTCGCTTCTTTAGAAAGTTCACCCAGACAACCAGTTAAAGAAGCATTTTATGCATTTCCATTCTGCCACATCTCACATCATTACATCATACACGTTTGTTCATGAAGAGACTGCATGGGCTCCAGTCATATCAAAATATTACACAGTGTTCTTAGATCAAGGACAAGCTGAATGCAGAGTGACAGAGCTCTCTGTTAGGAATAGTCCAATCTGTCTGTAAGCTCCCATTTCATTCCAAAATCTTTGTTACAATCATAATGAAGACGATAACTTTTTATCCTGATTGAAGAGATATCCTAATTAGACAAACTGCTTGCTTAACAGGAAGGTCATATTAGGGTTTAACAAGCACATACATGAATTATAAAAATAATCCTAACAATGTTAAACTAACTCAGCCCATTTGAGTTAGCACAAATTAAAAATAATAAGTTTTAACTACTCATCTTGACATTCGGGTTCACAGTGTGTTTTTCAGTCTGTCCTCCAGACAGAAACAGAAACAGGAAGACTGGAGCAGCTCTCTGTGTTTTTAAAACTTGTCTGGAAAGGTTGAGCTTCCTGCCTTTGAAAAGGACCTCAGTCATTCCACACTTTTATTTTTATCAGATTTATTTAACATGCTATGAAAAGACCTTCATTTTGCCTCAAAGTTTGCATGGCCAGCCAGACTGACTTACATTGTGCTCTCAACATATCAGTCTGGAATGAGGTGGAATTGAAAGGCGGGACTAACAGGGTCAGCAGGTACAGCTTAAAACCTATCAAATAATTACAGATGTGACACACAAAAAAGACACAATAAAGGGCAACTATAAATCGGCTGCTTTGCAGCTGCAGTCTGGACAACTCGGTTACAGCAAAGCATTGCTGCATTATGGGCCGGCCTCCCACAGTGCGATCAGTGCGCTCTGTTTTAGACCGTAGAGCGTTGACGGTATATACAAGTATATGACTCGTATAAGTCAGTGTGATTGGTCAGGATATGTATCTACTTTCAAGCAGCCAGGATGTCCTTCGATCTTTGAAATTCTCCTGATCAACATTCCGGATACTTAATAGAATATCATCATTACAGGATAAAAGATAAACTAAAAAAACAGGTTAAGGTGTTTTAAAACCATTGATAAATCTCATAAACTATAAGATTTATCAAAGGGTTATTTTTGCCACATTAATTTTTTAACTGTAGGGAACCGATGCTGATCCGGTTCCATTGATTTAAATCCTGGTTCTGAGTTAAGAAAGATGATTCGGTGGAGAAAGGAGCTGATGTCATCACTTCAGACCATTCCCTGCAAAATGATATGAAACTACAGACATTTTGTCTCATTTTAGCAGAAATGATTTTTGAACATTTGGCAGAGAAAATCTGTCTGAGGAGGATTATTATGTTTCATCCTCATCGCTGAAACCAGGCCAGCTTCTCAATGAGCGTGGACGCCTCTTTGTTTGTCTTCTGTCACACCGACTGCAGACGCGTCATTCAATTATTTCTTGCCGTTTAAACAACCTAAATTTGTTTTTAAATGAAGAACTTGTAGAATCAGGCAGAGCTCATCTGCAAACAAACTCAGACTGAAGCTTCAGTTCATCAGGAATAAACTGAAACCCAGAACAAAAAGACAACTGCTTTGAATAGAACCCATCTCATCTTTTCAACACAAAGACATGTTTTGTTTATTGCTGTTTTTCCTTCGCCGTGGTCTGACCTGGTTTGTGGTTGTGATCTCCTCTTCCTCAGGACAGAGTGTGGGCCAACGTGGCTAAATGTCTTAACTGTGTGATCGCCGTCGTGGATAAACTCCTAGAAGGAGGCAACAGTAAACAGGAAGCTGGAGCCGAGCAGCAACTGGCCGACGTCATAACCTCACACAACCCAGGTGAGATCCTTGACTCAAATATTTACCGTTCCTTAGTGTCAGAAGGTTAAAAATCACCATCATCTTCACAGCCAGTCTGTATGTTTAAGCTTGTAGCTCCTCCTCATGTTGGAGATGAAGAGACTTTGCCTGCAGAGGTCCAGCATACATGTATGTACATAGAGAGATGGTTGGTTGATCCGCAGAAGGAGATCAGCTCAGGATTAAAGTTGCCGTAGCTCAGAGACCTAACGAACAGGCACCCTACCCAATTATTTAAAGCCACGCTGCGACTGGACCCCTCTGTTGGTAGGAGGAAAGAGACTGTAGAAAACCATTCATTTCTGCTCCAGTACCACCAACATGGATCCTCCTAGAACACAGGACTCCGTTTTCTTCTAACATAAAAGTCATGAAGTGATCCTTTGCATTAGGAAGCCATGATTGTGCACATTCCACTTTTCTGTCCAAACGTTTGCTTAAAGCATATTTCCACCTGGAATCCGTCTGCAGTTGGTTTTATTTTGTTTGGCCATTTTAGCAGGTTGGTGGAGAAGTTCAAGTTACGACTCAGCAGAGACTCATAGGAAATCTTCTGTTTGCTTGGATGAAGCTTTTCAACCTAAGAGAACACAATCAATCTATTTCTGTTAAAAAAAAATATGTGCCATGCAGCTTATTTAGTAACAATAAAACAATCTGTTATCTGTGTAAAGCTTAAAACCAGGATTCTGATCTATACAAGGAAATTACATAGTAGTTGTTCAAACAAATGGACTCAGTAACAATTATTTCCCAAAAACTGTGAAGGTCGACAACATAGTGTATACAAAACCAAATTTGGTTTTGCACAGCTTTCAGACAATAAATGAGCAGCAGCTAAGCAGTGAAAATAACATTTCTGGAAATAAATGAATCAAAAAGTTTTTTTTTTTTATATAAAACTAAAGATTACTAATCAATTAAAAGTATCTAATAAGCAAACACAGCTTTTTTAAAGAGATTTCATCTTCTCATATTCAAACTCTCATATTGCTGCTGCTGTAGATTGGTTTATTTCTGTGTCTGACCCAAAGATGGCGGTGGGTGCAGCATGGCTATCTGTTTGCCTGCTGTAAGACCCTCAGAGCCAGGTGGCTCCAAAGGCTCCGCACATCGACCCACATTCTCAGGATCCTAACAGAAAAATTCTATTTTAAGTTTTATTTATGTCTTCTTAAACCAGAAAGATGTTTTTTTAGTCTGTGTCATGAAAGCTTACAGTACTGCAGAACTAAGGAGCTGTGCTAGTGGTTGACCCAACTTCTCAGCCTCAGCAGCAGTCCTGGCCTCCTTTTGATGGATTCTGACGTGCTTTCCTCTTGAAGTCGTCTTTTTCTGGTTTGCACCAAAGGAAATGGGCCCGATTTCATTTAACAGTAGTTTAGTTTTTGCTAGAGAGAACATGAAGCTGGTAGGCACCAGGATCTGGTCAGAACTCATTGGTCCTTAACCATTTATAGAAAAAAAAGTATTATTTAGAAATAAATAAAAGCATCAAGTTTGCAAACATTTACAGATTTACCCAACATATAACATGAAATACAAAAATCTATATTTATTTCTATGCTGTAATTCACATCATTTCCTCTCAAAGTTTCTAAGGAAAGCCAGCTGATTGCATCCAGTCACTTTGCAGGATTCTCTCCTGTGGATCAACATGTGGAGATATTGACTCTTCAGCATCCCTCACACCGAGCATGCATGCAGCCACAGTCCTTTAACAGGAAGAAACCTCCAGCAGAACCAGAAGCAGGCTTAGTGTGAGCTGCCTTCTGCTGAGGCTGGCTAGGGTTGGGGGAGACAGAAGCAGACATAGAAAAAAAAAACATAGAAGCGCTGATCTATAAATAAATGAGTGGGGATGGGGGAGGCAGGTGTATCTGTGTGCAGGTGATGGACAGGTGGGGTCCTCCTCCTCTTCATCCTATTCTTCCCTCAGTCTGTTGGCAGCATTTCTCCAATGAGATGAAACAGGATTTTTTTGATTGTCTCCACATGCTGTAAATCTTCTGTGTTGACCAGAGTAGAGTGTTCTGATCCAACACTGCCCCCTGCTGGTTCCCTAATACATTACTCATTACAGCCGGAATAAAACATTGCTTCTCTGAGGGTTGAAAGTATTTGGGGACTTTTAAATTGGATGTTTACAGATGGTATATAACTCTCTTTCATTTTCAAATGCACCTTATTAATTTCAGATTAGTGAATCAGGACAGTTCGTACCTCCAGCTAATCTCTATTATGAATGATCTTATCCCAGAGAGGTACTCTCTCCTCTATTTTAGAGATAATTCAGTTCATGATTTTCCTTTTTTTATTATGTGTTCAGTGGATTTTTCTTTTGGAATTTTTCTTTTGTTGCTGAATTTCTGACCTTCAGAATTTGAATCTGAAATGTTTTTGTCATCGAACAGAAAAGCAGAATAAAGTTTCTTTTAGTTGGATTACATTTCTTAGAGCAGTCGAAGCCAGAGGTTTGAATTTATTCCAGTGGTTGATTGGCTTCATTGGGACCGTTTTTGGAAAATTCTCACTGATTCTGTATTTAGCTTCTATTGCTGTAATGACTCAGAACAGAGGGATCCAGAATTCAGGCAAGAGAGACAGTGGAATAACTTTTATATCTGTTGTATTTGTGGCTAGTTCGTCTAAGGCAGGAGCGTCTATCCTAGAGAACCACGATAATAGGACGTGTGAGTCACTAACCTGGTTTGACAGTTCAGTCCATGCCCAGATAACGATGATGATTCCAGCCGGGCGGGTGACAAGATGCAGCGAAGGCTCCTAGAGAGTTTCAGACGCTGAAGCCTTGAAGGCTGCAGAACTGACAGGAAGTCAGATCCAAACAGACAAAGGAAGGCAGGATAATTTAGGTCAAAATCAGTAGGCAGGTCCAAGTTCAGTCCACAAGAAGAATCCGGCAGATGTCTGAAGACGGGTCAGGCAAACAGATCAGATGGGGGCAGGCAGGCTCAAAAGTCCAAATACAAACTAGGTCAGCATCAGACAATCAGAACACTATAAGTTTCACTAGAAAAACTCTCACCAAAAGGCTCAAGAATAATCTGGCTCATATGGCTGGGACCAAAGAGTTTAAATAGAAGCAGGAGCAGGTGGATCAGATTAGCAGTGAAGAGAAACAGGGCAGAGCTAGACAGGTGAATTAAATGAGCAATCAAGCCAGCCATCAGTGCCAAAATCATGACAATTGTACCCTTCAGCAATAAGGTCTCTTAAGTTTAAAAGGTTAAACTTTTTTCTGAGGAAATCAAATCATAGAGAAATTATCAAGAAGTCTTAGATATGGCTTGCATTTGTTTTTAACTTAGTTTTGTCAAAGTTTGGTTGTGGTTTTGGACCCAAATGCAGAGACTGAGTGGCAGGGGTGAGTTCTTCAGTTTTTTTAATTCATAAACACAGGTAACAGAGGCAGGAATCCAAAAAATTAAACTTAAAAATGTAAACAACCAGAACCATGGAGATATCAAGGGAAAACAATCACAAAGAGCCAGGGTAAGATGAAGTAAGACAAGATATGACACAGTAAGACGAGGAACCAGCACTGAAGAACTGCACAAGGAGAGTATTTAAGGTAGAGTGAACGAAGAGAGGACTAACTAGCAGAGAGCAGCAAAGGAAGGAGCTAGGGAAAGGGAGACCAACACAAGAGGTCTCAAATATATCCAGAAAATACAACAAAATAGGAATTAAACCAATAAAACTAGAAAACATGGAGCAAAGTAAAACATAACAGAACCAAGACCGTTACAAGTTTTCAGAACTTTATAGATTTCTACTGGTCATTTTCAGTTTGTGTTTGAAATATCCCAGAGAAAACATTGACCAATAGACGACTCTTCCTCTTGACTCAGTTGAAATATAATGGACGTCTGCCTTATCTCTTTTTTCTTCTCATTCCCTGCCTTTTAACCTGAATTCCTTTTTTGCTCTGACACTTTCCCTTCTTCTTTTAAGAGCTTTTTAACTTTTGCGCAGTATTATAGCCACGTATCAAGAAGACTTCTGCAGTGATCTGCATTTTAAAGACTTTTCTTTGACTTCTCAGTTTTTGGAAGCTATCTGTTCCAAAAACCAGTGAAATGGACATGTTAATCTCCTTGTGAGACAGAGCCAATGCTTTGTCTTCACTGAAACAGCTGATTCAGTTTTGTGATGCGAATGCAGCCTTTCTGCTACCTACAGAAATATAAGGTTGGCTTTTACACAAACAGCCTTTCTGAAATGAGCTTTTTGTTCTTGGTTTTATTCACAACAAACTAGCTTAGCTGCTACGGTTCTTTTCATTATTCAAATGATTTTCTTTCGCTTCCAGATTTTACACAACATATGCCGTTCTTATTAAGTGTAACTACATTTTTTTACATTTAAGCATTTATTAAGATCTTCCAGAAACCTTACATTATAAATATTATATACTTGGTGAACAGCTGGTATAAGGTGAGTTTCTCATTATCAGAGGCTGCGATCATTCATTTCCACGTTCCTCTTTTGTTTTGTCAGTTTATTAAAGTTGTTAAGATGCTGTTGTAAAATGCTGATGTCAGTTTTTCAAAATGTTTGTGCAGTTTGGACAGGGTGTTGATTTGTTGGGTTTTCACTCTTCTGGAATAAATTCTTTTGAAATATGCCAAATATGACAAATTCGATGGGATTCATTTATATGTCTTTTTTTTCCTTTTTGTTGTTATTTCAGCAAATTTTGTTTTTAATTCCTTAAACTTTAGAGTTTTAATTTATTTATACTCTAATTCGGAGAACTAACCCTGATCCTAAAATCAGAAAATTACAACCTAAACCTTAGGTCAGCTAATTTAACATGATTTAAATTAACTGCTGGTGACATTGATCATAAAACGGCGGCGCCCTGCTCCTGAGGTGCAGTGTTCTATCTTTTAGAAGTATACCGGATCAGCATGTGTTCTGCACTTCAAAGGAAGGAATAATAGTATTGGTAAAGCCTTTCCCTTCAGCAAGGTTGAACTGGCACTGCAGCTTTCTATCCAACCAAACACTGTGACACCCAGTGAGGGATCTTATGGGGGATCCTGACCATTAATCATGTCCAGAAAGTCTTTTTTTTGCCTCATCAAACCTAATAACAAGTTAAACCATAAACTCCTTGTTCTGTTTTTGGATTTCTTTACTTTTACAGCTACATGTTTACTGTCTGCTGAGGCTGCATCCTGCTCATATGTTTTTTACAATCCTACCTGCAGTATTTCTACCTGGTTACCCGTGTCACTTCGGGATCAACTGGTTTTTAACCCTTTAAAGCCCGATCCAAGAATAAAACAAAACAGAAAATTACTTTTTTTTTTAAGTCCTAATTTGGCCTTTTAACAAAATATGTAAAAAGAAAAAACAGAAATACATTTTTGATATAATTTATTACTATGCGATAAGTGATTATTTTTTGTGTAGTCTTCTGCCCTCTGTTATCAGGTATATCTGATTGTGTACAATAGGATTTTGTGCAAAGTTTTTACCATTAAACTATGCAAAAGGTGTGTTAGGTTTATGCTTTATACATCATGTGCATTGTTACTTTGCTAGCCGGATTAGACAGAGCAGAAGGCCTTCCTTCACGTTGTGGATGTCACTGTGTGTACGGAGGTCATCTAATCAGGACAGCCTTCACATGGATGGCGTGTCAGTTTCTGATACGGACAGCTAAGCATCCACCTGGTGCAACACATAGACTCATGAGCTATAAGAAGCAGAAGATGACCTTGTTCGGGGCTCAATCTTTGCCGGACGCTCGCGGACGTGATTTTTGAGCCCACAGCTGTGCAAACTCCAAGCAATTTTCTCTGTCCTGTAACGACCTGACCTGGAATGAACTCTGTTACTTTTTTACTTCTGTTTTATAGTCCTTTTTACATGTTATTACCCAGTTTGAGTTAAGAGTAGTAAATAACTTGCTCCCAGGAATAGAACCGTGAGGATGCCCCTGAGGCGCAACGGCTTTTTTAGGGGACATAACTTCCTCATTTAACAGGTGTCAGACGCGAAACATTTCAGAAACCGTATGTATCAAATATGATACATATGGCATTACAGGGTTAAGTTTACTTAGCTCCATTTCAGGTTAGCTTTGTTTGGTTTCTGTGGATGCTATCAAGAGCAAGCTCAAAATCTCTTTTGCAAAGCTTTTTAACAACTCCAGTGTGTCAGCTGTTTTACTATGATTATTTTATTTTGTTTTAGACTGTTCCATATTTTATTTCTGCATGTTTGTGAAGCACTTTGTAACCCAAATATCTGTGAAAGATGCCATATAAATAAACCCTTACTTACTTACTGGTTACTCTAGGGTTTTCCTATGAAAGTATCCTACAGGATCTCTTAGCTTCCTCCCCCACGCTGTTCATCCAGTCGACTGAACTGTGTGAGATATTAGAACCACTGAGATTGTGGTTTCTTCCTCAGAGTAAGACTGAAACTGCTCATAGAGGTGCAGAAACCTCTCATGTATGGTGTAATTAAACAGAGGGTTTCCACAATGCTTCAAACCCCTTCAAAGTTTAGAAACTATGTTTATGGCCTGTTAGTGGGATGTTTTTAGAAAATGAAAATGCTGCAGGTAAATTGAATTTGAGGAAACTGAGCCTAGAAAGGGTCCTTGACTTTGATGTTAAAGGTGGCATTGGACCATTTAAGCATTATTTTAACATCAAGGGGAACCTGACAAACATTGCTTTAACAAAGTAATTTCTTTATAGCCTTTACACTTTTTGAATGTTTCATACTTCACTGCTTGAAATGCCCACCACGCATTTCCATCCATCCATCTTCTGCTTATTCCATCAGGTTCATGGTGGGGCAGGTGTCTATCTCCGGCAGTCTATGGGCAAGAGGCTGGGTCGCCAGTCTGTCGGGGGGCAACACAGAAACAAACAAATACATATAACCGATATGCACACACACATTCTAACACCTAAGGACATTTTAGCAATGCCAATGAACCTAACGGTTATTTTTTTTAACTGTGAGAGGAAGCTGAAGTACTCAGAGAAAAATCCCTATAGCACAGGACAACATGCAAACTCCCAACCTCCCCAGGCTGGGAATCAAACCCGGAACCTTCTTGATGCAAGGCAGCAGTGCTACAAACTGCACCACCTTGCAGCCATTTCCAAATATCTCCTTCTATTAAATTATGTTTTTTTTTTTCCATTTTCTCCTTATTCATAGTCCTGTTGTGGAACTAAGGTTCATGCCATTCCATTTCTCTCAGCAGGTGACTGGCGAGAGCAGCTGAGTCCTCCAGTGAGCAGATTGAAGGAGTGTGTGATGAACGTGGTGGAGAAAGCAAAGAGAGCAATGACATTCGTCCTCCTGCAGGAGGCAGTGTGCAGCATACCCCAAGGCTTCCATCTGCAGCAGAGGAGAGACGTTGTCTTCAGTCAGGCAGTAGGTGGCAGCAGCAGTACTATAGATAGAACTGAGTGATCAGGTTCAGTGTTTTTATGTCAACATGTCATTGTGTTTGACCCAGAAAGGTCAAAGTAGAACTTGAACTTGTTGTTTCACACCCACAGCTGGCTGCATTGGCGTGTGGCTTTGTGATGAAGCTGTATGCCGGCTTGCAGGACAAAGACTTCCTGAGGCAGCTCCACCTGGTTGGCCTGGTGGCTCAGTTTGAGAGCCTCCTAAGTACCTACAGTGAGTCAAAGCCAGCAGCTGGCACTAAGCCTACTCTGAATATTTGCAGAAAATTAACCCTCGAAAGAGATGTTTAGTGATTAAATCAGCTGGTGAGTGATAAGGCGGTGGCAAGTTGCACCACGTTAAAAATAAGTCAGTGAATCATTCAGTTGTTGGTTTTGGCACAATGCCCCTCTCCGTGTCATTCAGTTCCTTCCTATTGAAATATAAACAGTAGAATAAAAGCGGAAAACTAGAGTCAGTGATAAAGTCGGTGTTTTGTCTTCCTGTTTAAGGTGAGGAGATCGGGATGCTGGAAGACATGGAGGTTGGAATCTCTGACCTGCAGAAGGTCGTATTCAGGATCACAGAGGCCAAAGCCGAGGACCTTGGTGAGCTGCAGCCTTCAGTTTGTGGCCGACGGTGAGACCCTCCCCCCGTTCCCAAAGATGGAATAACCCGCAATATATAAAAAATAAAAATAGGGGAGTGGTGGCCTAGTGGTTAGTGTATAGAGCTTGGAATCCTGAGGTTGTGAGTTTAAAAACCCACTCCGACATACTCCGGCATTCTGGGTTCCCTCGCAAAGACCCTGAACCCCACACTGCTCCCCACCAGGCGCCGCAAATGGCAGCCCACTGCTCTCCAAGGTGATGGATTAAATGCAGAGAGTGTAATGAGCTGGAAAAAAATACACAGAAAAGATTGCTTCTCTGCAATCCAAGCAAATACTTTATTTCCAAAATTTGTCACCAGGAGCTAATTGTTCCATTGAACCAGTTCACATAATTTTTTTTTAGGTTTTCGTGAACTGAAATCTTCACATGTTCAGATAATCAGAATAATCAACAACAATGAACTATTTAATAGATAATCTATTTGTGCCCTAAAAGTCTGCTTTTGTTCTGAATCTGGAAAAGAAACCTCTCAGCAGTTGTTTACAATAGAGTTAAAGTAAAGCAGTAATCCACCTGAGAGATTTCATATGTAAGTCTTCCAATTCCAGGAATTTTGGCTGAATCTTAGAGTGCTGAGGGCAGTTTTACGCCCTTCCTCTGCTGTCTTCATCTCTCAAACTCCTTCAGTTTCTCTCTGAGCATGTCCAAACTTTTCTCAGGTGTCACATTTACAACTTCCCGAAGGGTTTTTTATCCAACAGAAGTGCAGAACATATTGAATGTCTTCTAATGACCTCTTTGCTCTTTTCTATTGAATCCAGAGACCACTTCACTGTCGAAGTGCCATTACCACAAGTGATTTTCCAGTCCTTGCCAGAAGAGATCAAGGGGGGCAAGCCTCTGCGAGTGTTCCCAGTGCTGTTCAATGTGGGCATCAATGAGCAGCAGACCATAGCTGAGAGGTACTGCAGCACCTCCTTGAAACAAACATTGTTCTAGAAGATCTCAACTGATTAGATGTTTGGTTTGACTCTACCAATGCTTTAATGATCTGTCTCCTCATTTTTTCCATCTCACTATTTTAAGCTGCTGTAATATTTTAGGGGAAAAGTTAAGAGCTGTCAGTATCTAGCCTACAGAGCTGAGACTTATGTTTTCCTTTGAGGATCACCCTGACAGCTTGTTAAAGAATAATGCAAGACTCAATATGAAGCAACTTCTGTCACATAAGCTGCCTTTTTACAAATAAGTTGATGATTTGCTACAAAAAAAGACAATATTCCACAGGAACGCATCCTTTGTGGACAATCAGGCATTAACTAAGTATTAGAAGCTTCAACCTCATCTTGAATTGTCTAGACTTTCTAATGATGACCTCTGAACCCCATCTTCACCTCTGGTCCCTCTGAGGGCCTTTCAGACAGGATGCTGTCTGTCGTTCAGGCTCAATTATGCTGTGCAGAAGGTAACATTTCCTCATGTTTCTAATGAACTAGGCTAACTTGATGTAGCGTTCCTTTGGCCAATCGGTGGGGGAATGGGCGGGGCTAAGAAAAGCTTGAGTTGTTCGACGCATTCTCTGCAATCTCTCTGAAAAACTCTAAACTTATGCTGATTCTCAGTCATCCAGGTCATAGTCATTCCATAAAAGTTTAAAAAATATCCACTGGACTTGGTTTCCAAGATTTGAAGACGTTTCGCCACCTCTCCAGGAAGCTTTCTCAATTCAAATGTCTGGATCCGCAGTGAGTTTGGGTCTTTATATAGACAACGCCTTGTATTGCTTGGAAACATGCAAATGCAAACCGACGAGTGGGTCGTTTGGTTCCATTGTTAGCCTGTAATATCTGAAACCTGTCTATGATTCTGAAGGTCGGTCGTTAAGGAGGTATTGTTCACCGGCTGAAGAGAGGAGGTACTTTGTTCCTCTGTGATGGGGTGGGGGGTGTGGTGATATCTGGAAGGGATCATCTCTATAACTGAATTGTAGGTTTTAGAAGCTGGACTCTGAGTCCACCACTTCTGTTTAAAGTTGTTTTTTTCTCTCTTAACATAGATGGCTTCCTTCACTCCCCTCTCAAATGTCTGGATCTGCGGATCCAGACATTTGAATTGAGAAAGCTTCCTGGAGGGGAAGCGAAACGTCTTCAAATCTTGGAAACCAAGTCCAGTGGATTGTTTTTTTAACTTTCACGGAACTCTAAACTTAGATTTATTCTAAACTTTATTTGTCCCTTGGGATTACTTCCTCAGGGAAATTCTGGTTCCAGTAACTTATATAGAGTACAAAGAATTAAAGCAAGATGCCATTCAAGATAAAAATTGTGATGTCCTGGAATATGTTTCCTTTAGATATATATTTAAAAAAATGTCTGCACAGTAGAGAGCTAAGGGAAGACTACACAGTAATTGACTTGGGTCATTGCACTTGTACTGCAGAGATGTACTGACCTAATAAATAAAAAATTACACAGCTACACAGTAGGTGGCATGTGTTATTGCACAGTGAGAGACGAATATTGCACGTGATTGACAATAGGTAATGTTTTGCATAAGATGTCCAAGGAGGGAGATGCTGACTCTTGTCCCTCGTCCTATCATGTCCTTCTTCCCCCAAGTGAGGACTTTGACTTATTGTCAGCTCTCATAACATTTCCATTTTCTTAAAGTGCAGCAGTGATCAATGTAAACATTGTGGGAGAAAAAACATGGTGTAAAAAAACACATTGATATGTTCAGTTTGATGCAGGGTCTGTGATATGATTTAGTTTTTTTCAACATTCAGCGGTCTGATGGCGGTGGGAAAGATGATGTTTTGGAATCTGCTGGACCTGCATTGAATGCTGCAAAGCCTTTTCCCAGAGAACAGTAGAACTGTGTGGCTAAACATTTTGACCATAATATTTGAAATCTTAATTAAGTTAACATGCTGAGCCCCGTGAGCAATCAAAAATATTAGTTTGACACTCAGAGAAAACAATTTTAAAGGTTTGAATGAATCTCACACTACTTTACCTTCAGTTGGTCACCTGTTTGTTTTCATGGCAGGTTATAATTCGGATCAATCAGCAGAGCAGTCTGTCAGTCAGTCAGACTGGATCCCCTTTAGTGTAACAAAGATCCTCTGGACCTGCTGCTACTCCAGTTAGCTGTAACTCCATTCTCTGCAGAGCAATTTCCACCCAAGTCTATCAGACTCTTTGCAGCTGCTAGTTAGACATTGTCTCCCACTAGCCTCTGCATCTAAAAAGTTGAAATCATTGGTTAAAGCAGAAGAATATGTTCTCTAACTACTTATATCTGTTCACAGGTTTGGCGATATCTCTCTTCAAGAAAGAATAAACCAGAAGAACTTTGAGGTTCTCGAGGCCTATTATAAAACTTTAAGAGAAAAGCTGCCACTAGAATGTAAGTCTTTATGTATTGAAGCATCTATTAAGCTAAGGGCTTTAGAAATGTAGACATCTTCAGACTCACTGGATGTCCCACATTAATCTGCTGCAGTAAAACAGATGCTGAGGTCAGGAAACAATAAATCTTGTAAAATGTAGCTAAATTAACCCATCAAGTGGGGCTGTGAATGGTTGTCCAATCAGAGAGTCCCAGAATATTGGCTTCAGATGATCCCGCATGATCATTTATAATGACATCTAGAAAATGTAATTTTCCCGTTCTGAGGTTACTGTATAATTTAAAGACAAAGTAATTACGCTTTACGAAAAACATAACTGGGCCAGAAGTGTCTGGAAGTGGAACGGGTCAGAAAATTGGAGCCTGAATCAGATTTAGGGTTTTAATGGGCCTGATTTCACTGCTCTCAGGCCTTCACTGCTTCAGCCTGTTTTTGTTTTGCTCCAAACAGGTCTACCGTGTTTTCAGACACACGCTGACATTAAGGAATTACTTGAAACGCTGGGCCAGAATGTAGTCACAAAGAAGAGGAAGAATGTGGAAATACTCTGGATCGCTGGGACTGTGAGTTCAGTTATTAACAAACCTTCTCTTTCTGTCTCTCTACCATTTGAAAGGTTATGGGAGTTTGATTTTTGCTAAAGTAGAAACGCTGTCATGCTACAGTTGATGTATGCTTTAATTTAGGCCCACAGCCAAAGTCAATAGAAAGATTGATGGCTGTGGAAGATGACACTGTTTGGATTCTGACCTATGGCGGCTCTGTTTGGTGCTGGAAGACGGTTGGGTTTGTCCTGATTAAAGTCATGTTGTATGAAGTTGCACAAGCTGCAGCCTGCTGTCAATGCTCCACTGCACGTATTTGCTCCTTATCTCTGCTCCATCTCATGGTGTCAGAGCTTTTGAACAAATTTGCTTGAAAGTGAGTGGAGCAAAGGTGATGATAAAAATCGGCTGAATGTTTAACTTAAAAATTTAATGTATCCTGATGTAGTGTCCACCATGTTGCGGCCATTGTTGAATGCTTAGCTTTCATTCCTCAGTATTAACACTTTATGGAGCTTTTATTGGTGCTTTTCTGTTTGTTTTTAAATCACTAAAAACTATTGCTCGTTGTAGTCGGACATTTGTTGAGGAGATTAAGAATAAATTGAACCCAGCATCTGATTCAAACCCCCTTCAGTAAAACAAAGGATGTATAAAAACAATTAAAAACAAAAATCATTTGATTTTAAAAAGTAAAGTGTTGATTTTTGCTGCTGCTTCTTAGACTGAGACTTTCCAATGTATAAACATTAATGAACAAGAAAGTCTCTAAAAATATATGCAGTACAGTGTTTCCATTCAGTAGGTAAGACCTGGATCTCAACGTTTTCCTTCCACTCAACTTTCCATCAATGTGCTTAGACACAGCACACTACAAGAGTGATTTCCCTTTTAGTGGAGGTTGTCACCATCAGTGTTTACATGATCCGTTTTGTTACAAGACCCACAGTGATCAAGATAAACAAAATATTAAAAAAGTAATCTTAACAATCTTGCGTTTTAGTTGTTTCTGAGTTAAAATCAGTCTAAAACAATAATAAATGCTGACTGAAAATGAGTGTGCAGCATATTAAACACAGATCTAGATAGTAGAGTTTGATCCAAACAGCATCCGTACCATAATAAGAATGATTGATCATCCCTTTTCAGCTATTATGGCTCTCAGATTTTTTATCCAGAATGCTCAAGGAGGAATAAAATAGAGTGGTTTATTTTCAGTCAGCTGACTGACAGGGCTCAGCAGCAGATGGATGGGGGGGGCTAGACCTGCAGCTTTCAGGTCAGAGCTAATAACAGCTGTTAGATTAGTTAGCGCTGGTGTTTAAGGGGAGCTCAGACTGATAAAAAGAGGCGTTCTGGGTCTGTATACTGCTATTTACTGCTCATTACCAAATACACCCAGCAGCAAAGGATTAGTCCACCTTCTCTCACAAAGAGCTTTTTTTTTGCTTACGGTAAATGATGCCTGATGCAATGACTCACCTGTTTCCAGATTTGCCGAAGGTTGAATGGAATCCGGTTCACCAGCTGTAAAAGTGCCAAAGACCGAACATCCATGTCTGTCACGTTAGAGCAGTGCTCCCTCCTGAGGGATGAACACCAGCTCAGCAAGGACTTCTTCGTCCGCGCTCTGGACTGCATGCGAAGGTGAGACTCAGCTAAAAGCTTTCCTCATCTCAGAGAGTGCACGGTGTTATTGCCTCTGGTCTTTTAGGGGACGGGAGAAAATCACAACTCCCCACACCTCAGAGATCCTGGCATTCAGCAGATAGGGGAACTTTCTCTGGACGTACGGTGCTGTGGAAAAGTTTGGAACAATGCACAGCTTATAGGTGTTCCCCAAAACTTTGGTCCTCATTCGTTTCTACTGTGCTGCCAAAAGTATTGGCACCCTCAAACAATTCTGGTTTGGTCATTTTCTCACCCTAAGAATATTTTGGATTGTGAAGGAAGTCTCACTAGATAAAAATTATGATAAACCAAGTAGATAAAAGTCACTCTGAGCTCATCTGCTTGGCTGTGTCTTTCCTAGACACCTTTGGAGCTGGTTGACAGTTGCCTTTGATTTCTCTGCTTCTTTATGTATATCTGCTTCTGTCACGAAACCAGGACAGATGGACCCCGTATTCAAGGTGAGAGAGTCAGTAGGAAAGTTTATAATGTTTTTTAAAACAAAACCGAACATAACAGAACTGAAATGGGCTGCTGTGGATCTGTGGACCTGCAGCGACTGCAGGGAAAGGGGAGCAGGGCACCGCCCAATAGGTGTCACTTTCTGTAGGGAAAAACACAGGTTAGTGACCACGATCATCTAACAAGAGATGATTATCAGACTGAGTCACTTACCTGGTTTGACAGTTCAGTCCATGCTCTTCTAAAGAGATTAAATCCAGCCGGCTGGCTTGCTCTTCCAAAAGTGTCAGATGCCGCAGCCCCATAGAACATACAGGAGGCCGATCCAGGACGGGGAAAAACAGAGTAGGCCGGAACAGTCCAGGAACCCAAGAGTCCACAGCTGATCCGAAGTTTCGACCCAAACAGGAACAGAAGGATCCAGGACTCGAGGGACCCACAGAGCGTTCAGGCAGGTTGAGAGTCTAGAGTCAGACGGGTGTAGAAGCGTGCCCACACAGACACGCACAGATGCAGACAGGCAGGCTCCGATGCAGACGGACAGGCTCAGTGGTTGAGAGAACAGAGACAAGACGTTGTACCAGAATTTCTGCAGGAAACTTTAAACTGGTCTCCTCCTAGGAGCCAGGTTTACAGGGATAAAACTGAACTTGGACCAGGACACAATCAGAGGACAGGACAAACAAAAAAAACCCTCTCAATCCACTGGCTGCCAGGAACTAGGACATGAACCATGGAATAAACTAAAACTACCAAACAGACAAATGGAAAACAAATAATGATCTGGCCCCAATCGCTTGGGCTGAACCGAATATAAAGTACAGACATAGATGGAAAAGATGCGTAAAAATTAGGAACCGGGCAGAACTTGGCAGGTGAGTGAAATTAACAATTAAGGTGAAGCTATCAGGCCAGATTATGATAGTTTCTGTCTCCTTGAACCCTAGTCGGCAGATGGCCGCTTACACTGGTTCTGGTTCTGCTGGAGGTTTGATCCTGTTAAAAGGGAGTTTTTCCTCTCAAATGTCGCTACAAGAATGCTCGGTGTGAGGGATTGCTAAAGAGTTGATGGGTTAATATAATCAACTGGTTTTCCTTTCATAGAAAACTTTTAACCATCTGACTGGATGATCTGGTTGAATTGTCTCTGTAAAGTGCCTTCAGATGACATGTTGTGAATTGGAGCTATGTAAATAACCTGAATTGAGTTGAACTAAATGATAATTACCTTATTTAGAAGAAGAATCCGTCCAAACCAACGTATTTAAAGAGAATATGAAGTCATGAGAGACGCCTCCTCTGCTCCATAAAAAGACAATGTGAGGTGACACCTGGATGGTGGATTAAGGAGTCCTTGCTGGTTTTCACCAATGCTTTATGGGAGTTGGTCCCTAAAATTGCACATGAAGGTCTCAGAGGGTGGGACTTTAAACAGCTTTTTTCCCTAATTAAAACAATCGTTATGTGGAAACAAATCTTTCCCTTTTATAATGACAATATTTGATTATCACATTCAAATTAAAAAAATAAGCTAAAACAAAGGGAGTTTGTATGGAAACAGGGAAACAGCATCATCTGCTACATATTTGCTTAAGTATTCATCAGTACCTGGTTGAAGTAAAGGAGCCACATGCCGTTTATCCAATCTGAACTTTGGAGCGAAAACTTTTGCACAGTACCGTACCAGTAAAACAGGCAGGACAAGATCTGTCTGCTCTTAGATCACCTCCGAGAAGTTCCTGAAACCAAATTCCTCCTCCCTATTCATAATGAAGTAGACAGGCCAAAAGCAAAGCAGAGGTATTATAGCAGGCATCTGCATATAATACAGCAAAACCTTGCACCCAAACCATCCTGTCCTAAGAACACATCACCATGAGCTGTGCCTCCTTCTCCTCCTTCATCATCATTATCATCCACCCTCCTCCTGTCCTGCATGGAAATCATGTTTACACCAGCAGGAGAAACATCCACTGCTGCTCCAATCTAATCAGATCAGACTTTGGACCCTTCTGAGGCGCTCATGTCCAGCTACAGGCTGGTGACGTAAAAAGCACAGAACCCGGTTGGTCCACAGTATTGAGGTTCAGACCTGAGAAACCCTTTAAAGATGAATTTAGTTCGTGCTGATCTCTGGCTTAACCTTCTTAGGATAACTACGGAATTTAAGGATTATGTCCTTAGTTATGAAATCAATCATGGTGTTGGTTGATGATCTAGATCTAAGGGAACCTGTCAGACTCATGATTGCCCAACAGTTATGAAGCCCAGCACCTGTCTTTGATGATGTCATGGTGCACAGGTGGGGATCACACAGGAAGAGAAACTAAAGAATCAGTCTGTGACAGACTGTAAAGTCTTTAACTGAAATAGTTCTTTAATCTCAGTCATTCAGCTCTGTAATTTCCTGATAGCGAGGTCTTTAGTTTATAATCTTTAAACCCCTTAGCATAACTTTAACAAGACAGGAAGTTTATCCAAAGTCTTTACCACATATCAGGAGGACAACATAGATTTCCACGCTTTCTGGGCATTACCACCTTTCAGGTGGAGGTTCAGGATTGGAATGCTAACTCTGAGCGCTTACAAGAAGCCCAGCCTGGTTGCAGCTGTGTCCTCACAGGTCTGCCTAAAATGTGGATCAGAATGCTGCTGCCTGCGTCTTCACTAGACCTAAGAAAGTAGAGAATGTCAGATCACTTCTATGTTTAAAGATATGCTGGTGAAGATTCTCAGTCATTCAGGTCATAGTCATTCCAAAAAAAGTAAATTAAAACAATCTACTGGACTTTGTTTCCAAGTTTTAAGATATTTCACTTCACATCCAGGAAGCTTTCTCAATTCAAAATGTCAGGAATAGCGTTTAGTTCGAGGTCTTATACAATAGCCCAACAAGGCATTGTTTTTTTTTTTTTAAACATGCTAATACCCTTGGGATGGGGGTCATTTGGCTTCTTTTGTGAACCTGCAATTCCCCATACCCATCTAGGTTTCTGAAAGGTTGGTCATTAAAGGGAATTATTGGCCTGGCTGAATGGGCGCCCCTCTGCTGTAAAGGGGCTGGGGCTGCGATGATAGCAGGAAGGGATTAACTTAAGTGCTGCATTGTAGGTTGTTTATAGCTGAAATCCACCCCCTCTGTTTAAGGTTGTTTTTTTTTTCATAGATGACTTCCTTTAAGCCCCTCTCAAACCAACTATTTTCTTTTTCCAAAATGTGAACCTTCTGGTCCAGAAAAAGAATGTCCTTTTCCATAAGGTGTAGATGTATCGTACATCTATTGCATGTTTTCAAAACAAAACTCAACTCTATTTCTGACATTTTGAACTGAAAAATCTTCCTGGATGGGAAGCGAAACGTCTTCAAACTTGGAAACAAAGTCCAGTAAATTGTTTTTACTTTTATTTTTTTGGAATATGTTTAAAGATACAAAGCAAACATGTGAATCTGTGCTTAGGCTTTCAACCCTGTGTGAGTTACTGACCAACCAGCTGATGTTGCCATACAATCTGATTTACCAGCAGGTCAGCTGTTTCTTTAAAACCCAGAACAAAACATAGAGGAACAGCATTTTATTCTTAGGCTAACCTAAAGACAATTTAGTTAACCCAACAGTCTTTGGACAGTGGGAAGGAGGGGGAGTACCCAGAGAGAACCCATGCATGCACAGGGTGAACATGCTAACTCCATGCAGAAAGACTCTGAGCCAGGAACCGAACCCAGGGCCTTCTTGCTGTATTGCCCCACCCTGCAGCACTCTTGAATTTGTTCTGTTCTTGAACTAAAGCTGTGTAGCAGTCAGTGACCTCAGCGGTCCTATCAGTGTTACCTAGCTTGATACTTCTAGCCATGATCTGATATGAAGAAACTCTTTGGATGAGAGGTGGAAGAAGCCTGGTTGCTTTCTATTCAGGCACTTAGGACCATCACCTCCTGGATGGTGAGGAGCGTTCACAGACACGTCTTCCCCAGAACCTCTGAAAAGGAACGGAAGAAAGAACCCTTCTAACCAAAGATTGTTCACATTTCTAGATAGGTTTGGCCTAGAGTGTGGTCACACATGCCCAGCATTATGGCCATCAGTTAATTATTTATATAGTTGGTGATAACATAACATGCTCTGGTGGCTGGAGATATTGAATGCTGGACCAAAGCAGCTACAGCAGCAGGTATTTAGAAGAAGGAAAGGGAGAGTTATTGTGAAGCTGCATATAATTAAGTAATATTTATGGTAGAATTAGTTGAACTCTTTGGGGAAAGAAAAGATGGCAGCATTTCAGCCGCTCTCAGATGGGACAGGCGGCTTCACTGTGTGCTGCAGGTGCTTGTTCTGCTGATGGTTGTAAAACCACAGACTAAAGTTACATCAGCTTATTACAAACGTCTGGGAATAATTCACAGCTCCTTTGTAAATGTTTTCTTATTGCCGCTTCATCCAGCCCACCATCCTGAGTGCTAAGTATTAAGATTTCATGTGACATATGGCGTGGAAACTCCCAATATAAATCTGTAGAGGTTATAATCAGTCCCCTTTACCTTAATGCAACCAAACAAGATTCAGACAGCTTCCCTTTAAAAGTCAGAGGTGGTGAATGTCTGTCATGAACCCAGCTGCTGGAGGTCAGGTGTTTAAAGCAAGTTTAACATCTAACTGTTCTGGCTGAGCTAGAGGTCCTTGGTAATCGGGTTTCAGCTCAGGTGGATGAATATGGGGATAGGACAACTGTTGGTCAGGGCATCCTCCAACTGGCCCATAAGGAGAGCACAAGAGAGGAAACCCCAATCTGACAGAAAACCAGAGGAATTCTCATTCATAGTTCGTCACAAGTCATATGGGCACAACTGGAATGATACAGGAGGTCCTCAAGTCACCTTTGATCAACACCCAACCTTTTAGCCTACATGCTAAACTCTGAAATGAGGAGGAACATCGTCATTAGATGAGTGTGGGAGCCGCGAGATCCGTCTGACAGATGGAGATGCTGTGGATTAAGCCCTGGAAGGAAAGTGTATGAAGAAATGAAACTGGGAGAGAGGTTCACCTTCCTGCTGCGCAGCAGTCATAAACACACAGCGAGAGCGAGGAAGAAAAAGTTTAGGTCAAAGTCTAAGTGCGACCTGTGAGACATTTTTGACTTGTTAATGTTTGACTGAATTAAAGAGGTTTCTCATCGTAAGCTCCTAAAAGGTGTCGATCATCTGAAAGGAGACAATGTGATTATAGACAAAGACACTGAATTGACTGTGACTATATAATAAAGGTCGGTTTCAGAATAATTTATGTAACCGCTTTGAGAAGAACAGGCAGTAATTATAGAGCTTTACAACCAGTACAAATTTACCAGCCTAACACTGAGACACAATGGATGACCATTTTATAAAAACGATTAAAATTCACAAATCAACTAACTCTTTCGAATGCATGAGCCAAATATTCAGTGAAAAAGAAAACCAGCGATTTCTAGTTTAACATTTAAATCAGGCAATTTGATATCCAGTTTGAAAAGCATGTTCTAACTTATTTATTATTTCTATTTATTTAAGAACCCATTATTAAATACTGGAATTTAAAAATGTATTTTCAAATTCTATTATTCTATGAAGCTTAAAAAGCAGAATTCATAAATACTTTTGCGAGTCACACATTTGAAAAGGGTATTCCTGATTTCTTTTTCAACTTTCCCTTTTAAATCCTTTTTGAAATTGCCTTTTTATTTGGCTTTAGCTCTCTTACCGGTTAGACTGCCATGCTTGGCTGACAAAAAGAGCAATGAGGGAGCTGTTTACATATGAGCAGGAAACTAAATGGCACCGTTGTAATGAATAAACATCCTAAACACTGAGTTTATTGACACTGTAGGTTGAAGTTTCTGCCTTTAGGCATGTTTTATTATGTGATTCACATTTCAGTCTGCATGCCTCCTCCATCCAGTCACTTCATGGTCTCAGCTCAGGCCTTTTTCCTCACATCAGCTTCACCTGCAGCCATCGATCTGCTCTAATAGCGGTCCGTCTGGGTCGGCCTCCTGGCACCTGCTCCACCGGTCAGTCAGGGCCAGAAGGTCAACTCAGACAGCACCGATTCTGCACTAACATCGCAGCGTTTTGATCTTTCTGTCCGTTCTGTTTCCCCTCTGATGGGCGTCTCTGCAGTCGGCTTTCCCAGGGAGACATTGGGCACTGGGAGGACCCTGAGGCCGGCGCCATTGCAGAAAACAAACCAGCATCGCGCCACTTTTATCCCATTGCCCTGCTGCTTGTTAGCTCTCACTTACTGGTTGTGTGGCTCATTTTAAGTCTTGTTTTTCTGCTTGCTAAATATCAATAAAATCCTAACAACATCTCCTTATGATGCCTGTCCCTCTGTGTCTGCTGCGTCTTTGTTGATGAACTGATGTTTTAGTGAAAGGTTAATTAGGATGAAGGTGGGTAAACTAACTTTAATCTGATAACAAACATATATTCTTTCCATATTTCAATTTCAGAAAAATAATGAGACATTTTAAAACATACCCAACCTGCTTTTATTAATGTTTTATGTCTAAATTGTAGCTCGGTTCAGCTAACTACCCATAGCCCATCCTTCTCACTGAAATCATAAAGCTCTGAGCTCAAGTTGTAAACCAAAACCTTATTATCTTTTAAAAGAGATGTAAATATTTTATACCCCTGTCAGTTTTTGTAATTCAAAATCATTTCAGTTTTATGCATGCTTCTGTTGATTAAAGATAAATCTTAACTCTATAAAACCTATAGAAACAGCTTTAACGAAGCCAGATTTTAAATGATGATACCAAGAAAAAGAAGCAAATTCTTTTAACCACGGTTCAGACTTCTTTGGTGGACTTTAGCATAAAAATAGACACTGCAGTGAACTACTGTATAAAGTTTGCTGTCCTTAGAGTTTCATGTTGCAGCACTGAGTCTTATGAATTATACTGGAAAAAGACAGAGAGATCAATAAAGTCCAATCTTGCCTTATTTTATCTTATCTCTTATCTTATCATTGTGTCAAATGTAATGATTGCTTCAGAGAGGATGGTGCTGTGGAAATTATTTTCAGAAGTTAGACTGAGACCCCAGCTTTAGCAACATTCTCTTTATGGCTTTTGTCATTTCAACAGTTTGATTAAAATTCGCTAATAAGGTGACAAGCTTCCTAAAATCCAACCTTGAGACATTTCCAGCTCCCAGATGAAAATATTACATTTATGAAAATGGGACAATAATGGTTTCATTTATTTTTACATGTTTATTAACATTTAAACCACAAAAATCAAGTGTAAAAGTGAGAATGTGCCTCTCCACAATGTTTAGTATTTCCTTAGGATAATAAAATGAATAAATTAATAGAGTTCTTAACAAAGAACAAGAGCTGTGTCTCTGGGTTGGGGAAAAGAGGTGAAGATGGGAGTGGATGGTCCAAGGTGGTTTTTGTGGCACCTAGAGAGCTCTGGTGTCTCCTAAAGGGAGAAGGACATGAGGAACAGAAAAGTAAATACAAATATGTCTCCAACATTTAGCCTATGGCTGTGGGTGTCTGTAGAGACAGAGTTTTCCTACCTACAAATATTCATTCTGCCCACATCTACATACATATAAAAACAATTATTTTCTAGATGAAGATGGATAAAAAACAAGTAGTCGTCAAACCTGCAGGTAAAGGATGATAAACAGTTGTGCTTAGAATTTTACATGCCCTCCCATTAAAGAAAATGACAAATTCACACTAGGTATTCCAATTACAAACAAATGAAAAATATAAACATAAATCAAAATTAACAAGTGATAATTTAGTAAAATTAAGTATTGATTTTGAAATCTTATTTCAAGAAAGTAACAAAAAAACTGTCCCAGACAAATAGAGTACCTTGCTCATTAAAAGGGAACAAACATACCTGTGAACAGGTGCAGAAGTCTGACTGAACATTTCCTTAACATTACAGAAAACGTCTGATTTCAGGGATTGCCTCAAAGTGTTGCTCAGCAAAATTTTAGTTAGACTTATTTACTTGAATTATTTATTAATATTTACATATATATTTAAATATATATCCAATATAAATGGCGTTATTCTGTTACTATATTTTTATTTATTATTACTTTTGCCAATTTTAACTGAATGGATGGTCTTAAATCGAAGGGTATGTAAACTTTCAAGCAAAACTGTATGTTTATTTCTGTCAACAACTGATTTTTTTCTTCTAATAACGGGTTCTGTGCACAGCTCCGCTACTTCCAGAAATTCAAACAGCTATTTTTTTTTTTCCTCTTTCATTACTGGACAAGCTGATTAATCCAGGTGTGTCTTTTCTTTCTAACCCTCTGCTGACTTCTGTCTGCTCTCTGCTTTACTCGTCAAGTAGATTTTTCTCCCTTCTCTTCAGCTGTTCTTTCCATCACCAATCTTCCTCCACTCTCATTCAATCTTCTTCCTTTCTCCTTTTCTGATAATCTTACACTATTCTAAAACAGAGACATAATATCGCAATCCCTTCCTAAAACATTAGAATGTAGGTCCCTGCCTGTAGATTGGACCGCTATAAGAACTCATTTGTTCCGCTTTCCATTAAGGCAATAAAAAGTATCAAGCAGTAACTTGTGGAATAGGCAATATGTATTCAAAATTTTAACTAAACTGACATGCTTTTCTTATGTATTCATTACCTCACATAACAGATTTTTTTTAAAGAAAGGTTTTTATACTTTTTTCTAATTTTTTATTGTGTATTTAGGTATTTATTTATTGTCCTATAATGGAATTTTTATAGCGGTGTATTTATGTGTGAATGCAGTGTGACACATAGTTGGACTATGTAGCAGCCAGAGTCTGTACCAAAATCAAATTTCCTTTGGCACAATAAAGTAAATCTTATCTTATCTTAAATGAGAACTTAGAATTTTAAAATCAAGATAAGATTTTTGTACTAATCTACTAATTAGAGTAACAGATCCATGTTAGGAAAAAGCAACATGTAGTGAACCTCTCTGAGTTGGTATTAATAATAAAATAGCTGAGTTTGGCTAAGAAACACCTGACTGGCCCACACACAGCTCTGACCCAAACCCACTAAAACACCATGAGCTAGAACTTCTTATTCAATATCACTGAATTACCTCATGAATAGCAACAATAGTTTAGCTGACAGTGGATTAGCTGATGGTAGGTTAAGCCCCTGTCACACCTAGACGATGTAGCCAGCATGTGTCGACGTCCCAGAATCTTCTAAAACGCTGGTATACTCTGAACTTTCTATTTAATTTTTCAATTTTTTTCGTATACATAGAGTATTCATAACGAGTCCAGAACTTATGTCCAACGACAGCCTAACTTATGCATAACGAATGGCAGCGTAATGCCCATGAAATATCATAGGGGGGCAGCAATGTGCCCGAAGGCGCCCGACCTGCATAAAAACATTTCTTTGATGGCGGTATTAACCTAGCTGCTTTTTACCATCCGCCAAAAAAGAAACAAAGAAAGAAGTTTGGCAGTCGCAGCAGAATCAGCATCATGTCTGTGAGACAGTTTGTTGCTTGTGGCCATGGGCGTAGGGAGGACCCATCACTCTCACCTTCTCTCTCACTATATAATGGGGATATATTCAGGAAACCCCCTCTTATACCAAAATGCTCCCAATACGCCATTATACAGTGGCTGTTGGAAGTTGGAAACACGTTCAGTGCTCGCCTGGAACACTTCAAATACGGTGATAAGCATTGGAGATAAGTTCATGATAAGTTACGAATAAGTTATGCACAAGTTACTCATAGATTTTGGATAAGCTAGACTAGTTTTCAACCCTGGTCCTCAAGGCACCCTGCCCTGCATGTTTTAGATGTTTCCCAGCTTTCACACACCTGTTATCAACTGATAGCAGATTATTAGGCTTTGCTGAACTGCAATCATCTGAATCAGGTGGGCTGAAGCTCAGAAACATCCAAAACATGCAGAACAGTGTGCCTTGAGGACCAGGGATGAAAAACACTGAGCTAGACAACACGACTTATGAGTAACCTACAATTACCATATGTCAATGATTGAATGATGGCATACGTCAAGACTCAGTGTACTTGCTGTATGTCGACTTGTGCCAGCGTGTTCATATGTTAGGATATTTATCATTCATGATGTGTGAGTTTATTACACCTTGGTATTGGCTGCCTGTTGCGTGTCAGAATTGATGTTTTAATCTAATTAAGACAGTTCCTCTGTCTGGATATACAGTTATAATCTTCATTCTGCACATGGCAAAGATTTGGAAATGGAATGAGAGCGGTGTCTTTCAGCTAAGAACGAAGTGTAATATTTCTGTAAGGCTGGAGCCATGGATGGCTAATCATCTGCTAATGTGTATGATGTAAAATAAGATGATGTGGCAGACCGGAGATGTATAAAATTACTTTTTAACTGTTAAGCAGGGCCACTTCCTGAGAGGGGAGCCCGGAGGGGAGCAGCTGCCTTCTGTACATTTTAAGCAATTTCTCTGATCTGAGTAAGATTACAGTTTCTAACAGAATCTGTTGTCTCCTGGTTATTCAATACATATAAGTTATGAAGTGTTATTTAAAGAGTTTGTCCCCAGTGATCTCTTTTCAGGGAAAAGAACCGGAGAGATAGAGCTTCAAGGTACAAATACAGAGCCTATCTTTTTTTATATTTTTTTTCAGTGTCCTTTCTGGGAATGTGTCAATAAGAATAATTGATTTGATGCCAAAAAGAGCCCAACAGACTTTACTTTCACAAGTGGAGCAGTACGGCTATCACCATAGTGTTCCACTTGATTTATGCATATAAATAGCTTTATTATAATTAAAATTAAATTAAAAGTAATGCAGGGAGTTTTACAGATTATATGGACACTTCAATGTAAGTACAACAGGAAAGAAAAATAGAAAAAAGGAGAAAAGATTAAAGAGAAGATAAAAGGGAGATAATGATAAAACATTTTCAATCTGCTTCATCACCTGCAAAGAGATGTAAAAAGAACAACACAACCAACAGGCATGGTACAAGACATTCAATAAAGCAACACCTTGATGCTCTTGCTGAAGTATACGTAGTAGTATTTAATCTGACATGTATACTGAGGTAGCGGAAGGAGGGCTTTCTGTATGGAAGTGAATCTCTGAGTACCTGGAACCAACCTGCCACCAAGCACAGAGCCTATTCTTTAACACATAACTTATACAAAACTGTCCCATAAGTTATCCGACGTATGCCAGCATTTTTACCAAATGTTTCATATGGCAGGCATATGCTGTCTAAGTGGTCATGGTGTGACGGGCTTTAGCTGACAGTAGGTTACACACATCTTTCAAGTAGTCTGAGGGATCCTAAGATACCCATTCTTTCCATTTTGTTCTACGAACAAAATGTCTGTATATGTACAAGTGAAATGTTATATGCCTGTAGCAAAGAAAGTGCCAGGGGCAAGACAGTGTACTGTATTTGCTTCAGCTCCTTCAACCAAAAAATGATGAGGGAAGCAGTAGGTCCAACAAGCCAAAACATATCGCCTACAGGCTGTATTCATGATTGAATGATGGCATACGTCAAGACTCAATGTACGTCAAGACTCAATGTACCGTAATCTAATTAAAACCTACAGGCTGTATTCATGATGGATAAGGATGGTTAGAAAGCAAAGCAATGTACCCTAACACTTCAACTTCCTTTAAAGGCTATGATCCACTTTCTAAATTCAATCAAACTCCGTTCTTCATTTCACAGCAACACTCATGCATCATTTTTTCATTTCTGATTGTGCTTCTTTGTTCTGTTTTTATAATTACTTTACTTTTTCCTCGATTTCATAACATCATAAAATATGGCACTCGTGCTGTCTTTTCCTGTCTGTTCCTGTTCCATCATGCTAAGTCAGTCTGTGATGTTGATCCATGTTATTAAGTGTTCCCAGTTTACTAAAGCTGGAAAGCTAGACAGTTTGAGACAGTTTTTGACCCCCCCCAACCGACAACTTTTCGGCTCATCTGTTGTCATCTCTTGGTGAGTCTTAGTAGAAATTGGAGAATAAACAACACTAAGGTACACCAAATGAAGGTTAATCTGTTAGTGAAACACCTTGTGGAACATGGAGCCCTGTATATGGAATGTTAATCATTAATCATCATTATCATAATAACATATTCTGAAAATTATAGAAATAATGAATTTTAGGTCACCTTCATCAATCAAGTTTATTGTCAGACATAAAACCATCGCTCATTTTCACCTTTTGTCATTTTTTTCTTTCCCTTATTTCAATTTTCTTCATCGTTTATTTCATCATCAGAGAAGGATGTCGGATTGAAAATGTTGAAAAGAATATCAGATGCAGGAAATACGCCTTCAACATATTGCAGCTGATGGCCTTCCCAAAATGCTACCGACCTCCAGAGGGGACTTATGGCAAAGTTGACTCCTAAGGATGCATGGCATGCGGTGTGTAAATAAATAAACATTTCGTAGTATCAAGGATTTTAACTTGGGTGCTTACAAAGAAGAATGAAAAGGTAAAAAGTTATTTTTATTTGTATTTATATAAACTTGGTACAGTTATTGTCTTCCACAAAACTGGACGTAACAGTATTGCTTCAAAACAAGATGCACTTTCTACCTTATGCTCATTTGTATCGCCCTGGTGGCAGTACTCAGCTCTATGCCATATTTAGGTCTGTATGTGTAAATGAAAAATCTTTTTTATGCGATTCGTTTGCTCAACTGTGGCTATTTTTTCTCTTTGCTGTATAAGAAGAATAGCTAAAAGTGCCTAATTTCTAAAAAGACCATATATATGCTTATTTTCAGTTTGTACAATTTTGATATTGTTGACTTGGTTTAAAGTTTAATGCATGTTTGCCACGTTTATTTGAAATTTTGTTTGTTAAATTGTTGCCAAAAATAAAGAAAATGTTGCTCTTAGTGAAAATCTATTTTATACTTCACTACTGTTCGTAGCTAACAGTATGTATTCATAAACATGTTTATCATCTAAGCATGAATAAACTTCTGCTCTCTCTACCTTCATGATTCTCAGCTGTTAACCATTTCTTGATGGAATAATTGTCAGCTGTGTTGCGATGCCTACTCCATCCTTTCCTCTCTGCATAAGCTGTCTGGTTGTCATGGTTCTCACATGGCTTCCGCCAACGGTTTTAATCGGCTGGTTCCTTTTGTCTCCCTCTGCCTTGTTTTCTGGTCATTTCCCACAGTCCAGTCTGTGCCTTCCTTTGTCTACTATTAAAAAACAGTGTTTACCACTTTGTCTCCATTTCATTGTTTTACAAAAACAATACATGATGTTAGCAATATCTTAAAGTGATACTTAAAAAAAAAGCTTCTTATCACCTTCTGATTATGTACAGCTTTTTTAACTAAAAAAAGAAAGGCAACTACAAACTGGTTCCTTCGTTTCATGGGGACCGAGGGACATAAATTGAAAAAAAAAAAGGTCAAATAATGGACATTAATTTGACAAACTGATCTAAATCTCACCTGCCTAAATATAACTGGACTCACACAAGAAGTCATCTAAAATGGGATTTTTTTTTTTAGCAAAACATTTGAATAATTTAATCACATCTAGATGCACTGCACACATGATAATACAGTATTTCTGGGATTTTCTTTTCTTTATGGTTTTCCGATAATGAATAAAGTGCAATTACTCCAAACACCGAAGACAACAATGAAAAATAAAATTTTTGGGAAACAGAAAAGCTTTATAGGGGCAGGAATATGGAGTCAGAAAAGTATGCGCACTACTCCTTCATTCAGTTAGAACACAAGGAATAAGCCACTAAGCTATATAACTGGGAAGGACATCATGGGACCACAGCATGACACAAAGGAGCCACCGCTATGCATTGAATCAGGGCTGCTCCAGAAGCTGCACCAAAATAAAACAAGTTATTTTTAAAGATCAGTAAACTCTTTTAAATAGAATGGTATTCTAATTGGGCGGGATTTGTTTTGTTTTGGGGTTTTTTTTTCAGTTTGGTGGGATTAAAATCTAACTGACATGAAATGTCATTTTCAAAGGTCTTAGCAAAAAGAAGCAGTTTAACAGTTATGTAACAAAAATTATTTAACCTATATTCTTCAAGCTTCTCCAGTCTGAGGAGGAAGTAGCATTTCGGTTCCACCATATTATATAAAATTGGAAGAAAAAATAAGGATGATAGAAGATTTTTATAATAGATGTATACCCTTTCCCCATTGAAACAGCATGATTTTATTTTTTTTTTTTATAAAAACATGATTGTAATGCATTTCTCAATGCATTACAATGGTGCCTTTGTGTGTCAGAAGCTGTAGTGGCTAATAGAGGCTGTGCAATCCATTATTTGTTCATCTCCAGAGATGATGGTGTAGCTACTAAATATGGGTTCATCTGCTCTTTCTTAAGTGCCTATGCAGACCAACTCATGAGTGGTAGTAGCTGCCATATCTAGAACAGCCACAGGTGGGGCAGCCATGGGGAGCTTTGGGAGCATTCCCAAACAGCTGGTGATCTGTTCTATCCCACAAAATGTACCACAGTATGGCCCCGCCCAATTTGAAAAGAAGGAAAGAAACAGGTAATGGACCAAAATTTCTGCTGCATAGCACCCAATGCAGCTGCAGGTGGCTCAGCACATTAAGAGGAGATGCAAACAGCTTTATGATTTGGTTGAGGTTTGAGGACCCACATGCAGAGGCAGAGAGGCTGAGGTGATTTCTTGCAGTTTCATTGTGAAAACAGTAAACAAAGGCAGGAATCCAAAAATCCAACATAAAATGTAAAACAAACCAGAACCACGGAGACAGCAGGGGAAACCAAACACGAGGAGCCAGGGAGAGACGAGGTAGGAAGACAACAGCAACGAGGAACCAGCGACGACAAGGAACCCGCAAGGGGAGTAAATATGGCTGACTGAACAAAAGCAGGGCTAACGAGGTGATAAGGAGCAGGTGTGATTGGAGAGCAGTCTAGGAAGGAGGTAGGCATAAGGAGACCAACACAAGAGGGCAACAAATAAAAACCAAAGAACTCATATATCCAGAAAATACAACAAAATATGAATTAAACCAATAAAACTAGAAAACATGGAGCAAAGTAAAGCATAACAGAACCAAGACAATGACAAACAGAAAATATATATATATCTTTATTTAGCCTTTATTTAATCAGGCTAGTCCCATAGAGATCTTAAATCTCTTTTACACGAAAGTTAGTAGAACAAATTGAAAACATTAAAACTCTAACCTAAAGCATTTACATATAGACAAAAGTGATTGCATTAACTTAAGGATTTGAAATCTTTTCAACATCACTTGAATCTAAGGTTCCAGTGGTGCTGAAAACCTAAATCAGAGATTATAACCTTCTTGCTTTCTTGTGCAAAGATTTTTCAAGTTGATGAAAGAGCAGCAATTACAGTTTTATAGATAAAGACAAACCAGTGTCACGTCAAGGTTCAGAACAGGGGACTCATAATTTGAAGCAAACACAGGTAAATAATGAAAAGCGTTAATTAAAAAACGTTGGCAGGAGCTGATCGAGTTCACTCCTCAATTCCATAAGGGTTGTAAAATATACAGAAATTGCAAGTCAATATAGATTTAAGCACTAAATATGATATAGGATAGAGAAATATGTACACGTACAATCCATTTACTATTTTTATATAAGAATATGTTTGACAACAGTTTTCAATGAAATTAAAACATTCAGACACCATGGAACAATGTGATCAAATTTTTAAGGAACATTTACATTTAAAGAACGTTACGCAGTAGCAGTCCCTGTCTTGTCCGCGTTAGTAACCAAAGCCAGTAAAACTGCATTATAGAAGTCTTGGTGAAGGTTGTCGTGTGATGCTTGAAGATAGATCGGTTAATCCACTATGTGTATTTGTTAGCGATGGTCCATAAATTGGCCCCAGTACATGAAAAAATGCCAGGGCTTACAGCAGCAATTTATAATATTATATAAACTACAAACTAAACAAACACAAGATAAAGACAGTCTATATATCACCGAATACTATTCAACAACAGACACTCAGTTTACATTCCTTGCCAGAGTAATTGCAAAGTAATGCAGCTTTAACACAACTGATGCCAGAAACACCAGATATCCTGCCCTATTATATCATCTGACAGCTGCAGGAATAAACAGGCAACAGAGATCAGGTTACGAAGGTTCCTTCCTATTTTTCCATGATGTGCAACTAAAAATTCTTTAAGGGGAACATAAAATACACCTCCAGATGTTGGTGGAGTCTGGTCGAGCAGTGGTGCCTCCCCTGACAGATATTTCTGTACAGCTGTCCAAGACCACATGCATATCTTCCCCCTTTCTCTCTCTGCTGATTTCATGGTTATAATGGACACAAAATAAGAACAAGATAAAAATCTATCCAAATGTGCCTTAATCCATCAAGAACCCTACAAATATATTTTCCCTGGGCCTGTAAATAAACTGTGCAGAAGAATAAAAAAGGTTTTTATTTTAGGGCAAATAGAAATATTGATGATAATCCTACCTACCAGAGGCGGAGTATGCACATGCTGAGAAAACTGGGATTCCAGAAAACAGCTGAATTTACAAGCATGTCTTTGAATTTGACTTCTCTCGACACGAGAAAGAGGATGTAAAGACCTTTCCAACTATCTGCTTCTTATCTCATACATTTTTACTTTCTCTCAGCAGTAATTCATCCTCTGACAAATGATTGAGCAATCATCTTTATCTAGCCTCATCATGTATTTAAGTTTGAAGGATGATCTGTCATCTTCTAAAGACACATTTAAACCCAAACAAGAACATAGAGCACGGTTTGTTTTGTTTCCTCTATGCTGAGGCTTTAAGTTCTTCAAATCAAACCTTTGGCTTTGGGAACAGTGATTGTGCAACAAGTAAGAGGATACTAATGTTCAGGGATAAATCCTTCTGCTTGTTCTCAACTTGTCAGGTTCCACCCTTTAGCTGAACTGAGAGAAGCAATGTCTTGTTCATACAAGAATCCCTTTGTTATATAGAGAGAGTGGTACAAAAACAGTGGCACGTAGGAAGAAAAGAAACCGCAGGCCTGGTCTATCTTTGTTTAAGTCAAAGTTTGATCCAACGAAAGACAAAAGACCCAATGATAAGAAATATGGGAGAGTTCAATGGGGGTTCAATGGACTGAAGAGAGAATCTGATGGAAAACTAACAGCATTTCTGGAACCTGGAAGAGTTAAGTGAGATGGTGAGGATTTGACGATCCACAGTGGATGCTTCTTCAGTGCAAACATCTCTCACAAAGTCAGTTTCCACACAGAAAGAGATCAACTCCAAGTCTGGTTCTTTGTAGTTCTGCTGATTCTGGCTTAAAAGTAAAGAAAACAAAAATTTTTTTAGTAAATTAGAAATTCTCATTAGACCAACCAGAAAAGAAGACTTTTAATATTGGACCTCTGATACTCAGGTCCATTTCTATGCACTCAGTACTCAGTTCTTCCTTTAATGCTCCGTCGCCTGAAGGCCTTCGGCCTGTGGTTCTGATGAGGTCCAGTCGAAGCCCAGGTTGCTTTTATAGCTGCCTTTAGTTCATCTCCCTCGCTGGTTCTGGTGTCTCATCTTCCTCTTGACAGAGCGGGTAGATTTTCTGCAGAATTTATTTTCACCTGAAAACTTCGGTCTACATTCAGCCATCTAGTTCCTTCCTCCTTAGCCCATGTAAGATGCTTCTCTTGATGCCTCTGGTTCTATAGTAGCCCATGTCTAGTTTATGTCTTTTAATATAAGGCAGTTCTTGATGCACTGACTTCAACTCTACTCCATTCCTTGTGAAGTGATTGTCCTCGTTGCACCTTTTCTCACCGTACTTCTTCCTCCCTCTTAATTTTCTTCAAACAATTCATTCCAATTCACTTTATTTATATAGCACATTAAAAAATATTTCCCATTTGCAGTATATAAAAACTAGCAAAAAACCTGACACAAACACAAATAAGCAGTAAGAGTTAAAAAATAAATAAATAAATAAACAAAAAGGACACAGAGAACTACATAATTACTTGGTAATCATCCGTCATCCACGCTCGCCGGCTTCTATTCATTCATCCTGTCCACTGAACTGCTGCTAATTTTACTCACATGCCTGGAAGATGTCTAGTGCTACTACACAAGCTACTTGTCCAGTGTAGTGAGCTAAGCTATCAGTTACTCAACAATAAATTAAGCTTCACTACACCAAAGCTACCACCTTAAGAATTATATCAAGCTAAGTTACACTAATGTTTTAACAGTAGCTTAACTACATCAGAAGCTACTTAACGTTGTACCAACCTAATATCAATTCAAAATGAGTCTGATACAATGGTTAAATATTTATTAAAGATCAGCCAATGACATATCACAGTGTAAAAATTGCTTTATGATCAGCATAATAAAACTGTGTAGTGTTCTACACATTGAGACATGGCTATGAGTTTGCATTCAATGGACATCTCTAGGGAAAACAAAACCCTACAAAAGGCATCTTATTTCTTTAGGGTCTCCCTTAGAGAAAACTTCTTCAGACCTCAATTAAACAAATCGATTCAAGTAACAAATGAAGCTGTTTACAAAAGAAGGTGAAAAAATAAAGAAGTTAATTAAGAGATGTATATACATTTATGTCTCACTGTAAAATTTAATTTCTACCTACATATTTATTCAATATATTTGGGGGGGGTAATTAATTGAATGCTTATTTATTTATTGAGCATGTATTTCTTTATGTATTTATTTTTATATATGGGAGAGCTGTTCTTCCATACCTAAAAAATCTTATCTGTGCAAATAAGCCTTAAAACATCTGAATACGTACTTTTTATCAGAGGATTCAACAAGTTTCAAAATCTCTGAAGATAAGGCCACGGTGTGGTTGCGATCCTGTGTGTGTGGCTCTGTGGGTGTCATTCATTGAGTTCCACTGCAGTACGCATGCGCATGTTTCGTAGACACAGACAGGCAGAATAGAGGCTCATGCATGAATGTCCAACGAATAACTCCGATTGTTGTTACAAAAATAGAAAACCTGGTTTCATTTCTTAGTTATGCCCTGGATTTTGTAGCGTTTGTGGACGCTACGTCGCTACTTGATAAAAACAATAATGTCACTACTGGAAAGTTACTTGATAAATAAAGCAGTGACGCTACGGTCAAGCTACTGGAAAATGTAGTTAAACTAATAGCTTCGCTACATGTAGCGGCGCTACTGCCCATCACTGCTACTACCATAGATGATCTTGCTCTCGAAATGGAACTGAACGTTTCAGATTAGCTAGCCGAACGAATAGAAGGGGTAGAGCGTAGGCGTCTGTGGCCCGGGCTGCCTGTCACAACTCCAATCCGGTGCTCGGATGACGACATACAGTACACACTGTGCTTTGTTTTTAAAACATATAAATATGAAAAATATAACCGTGGATGTCTGGGGGACAGTGATTCACCTACATGTTATGAATGCTGGCAGAACATACAGAATAAATTATGAATAGTTAAGTTTGTGTCTTCAACTCGTTGCCCATAGGAAGACGTTACTTGAATTACAAAACCAAATATCTTCAGAACAGCTCCAAATGACACAAAACTAAAATGGGTGAGTAGAACATGATGTAATAATCTAAAATCAAGGGGCCAATGTAAAAAAGAAAATAGTTTTTCCTTTTAAGACTTTAAACACTCAGCTGTGGAGGCTGTTCTTAAGTTTGGGGCCAACTATAGAAAAGGCTCTGACCCCTCTGGTTTTAAGCCCTGTCTTAGGCATGAGTAGTTGAAGATGGCCCTCAGAGCACATGACACAGAATAAGTTTGGAGGACGTTGGTAATGTATTGAGGATGCATCCCATTCAAAGCTCTAAGCAGAAACAACAAAAATTTTAAATCAATTCTAAAAAATAAAACAGATACCAGTGCAGAGATGCAAGAATTAGAGTAATGGGTTGATGTTTTCTGGTCTTCGTTAAAAGACGAGCTGATGCATAATGGACTAACTGCAGACGGGAGAGAGCTAGTTGGCTAATACCTGAATAAAGGGCATTGCAGAAGTCCAGACGGATAAAAATAAAAGCAGCAAAATGGTTAGCCATACCATATTTAGTAAACCACCCCCCCCCCTCCAGTTAGCAGCCCTCTGCATGACGCCGCATCCTGCTGACCAAACACTAACACACATTCATGGCTCATAAAACCTTTACAGGTATGTGGAGTTTATGCGTTGATTTTAGTCTGACACCATGAGGTCGTAAAAATTTGTGGCTGTACTAGATATGGCAGCTACTACCACTCATGAGTATTTTCTATAATTGTTATTATTATCTGTGAAACTAAATCATAATTAAAAGACGCCAAGGTTTGGAATCACTATTAGATATGATTCTGTCTTCAAATGAGTTCAACCATCTGCGATGACCAGGGGCGTGCATACATAGACACTAGGAAGTGCTAAAGCACTAGGAAGTTTGCCCTTTATCAAAGAAAATGCCCTTTTGAAACTCGTTTTTTTTTATTTTTATTATTAATATTATTAAAATTTTGCTGAGGTCGGTTTTGAAATGATCTTTTGAAAACCTGAGCCATTAAAAACGACTGAAACAATGCCCCGAAATGAGCCACCTCCTTGTGCACACCCGACCAGCCTCTCTCTCTCCCTTTGTCACGTGAACTCGCGCGGTCGCCCGCAGGGCATGCTAGATGCGCAGCATCATAGCAGTTCAGTAAGCGTCTTCAGATAGCAGGAACGGTCGCTGACAGGCTGCTTCTCCCGTGCCCCATTAGCCAGGTAATATACAGATCAAGCAGAATCATTTTGTTGTGCATTAAAATGTCTCATTCAGCAGCACCAAACAAGTGTTTTTGCCGACTGGTCACCTGATAAACTAG
>NW_015150514.1:1306724-1314139 GCF_000732505.1 Cyprinodon variegatus
AGAAACAGAAGCACTCCACAGAGTTTTCATATTTTCCAAAAACAAAAAAAAACAAAAAAATTGCAGAAGAAACTTGGACCTGTGCAGAAAATAACATAACAAATACAGAGTCAGAGATTCTGACTGTCCTGAGCACCTAGAATGGACCCACAGCAGGTTCTGATAGCAGTAAGGTGGTATTGCATCATTCGAGGATGATTAAACGTTATGTTGTCAATACCTTACTGGTCAACAAAGGCACATTGCAAGTATTTTGATTACAAGAAAACATTCACTCTTAATCTTTGTTCAAAAATAACTTATTTAGAGATCTGTTACACAGAGTGGTGTAATTCAAATGTGTTCGGTGACCCTTATTTACAGTTTATGAAAAGCTAATATTAAGTCATTTAAACGTTTCTGATAAAAAAGTTTATGTTACATAAAAGGCAGGTGGACCACAAAAGCTAGAAAGGAGAGTGCTGCTCCAAACAAATTTATAGAAAGTTGAGTAGAAGAAAAAGCTGAACAAGCCGTAGAAATAACTCAATACCCAAATGACCTCCCAAATGATACTTGGATTTATTGAGATGTACCAAATCTGGGCCAGATGTGGGATTTGTTCTGTTATACACAGACATACTGGTTTATTCCCGAGTCCCAGCTTATGTCCAACTTCACTTTGTCTTTTTTAAAGCATAAAAGCTTTGTAAATAAAACTCATAACAATATAAAAACTGTAAAATATTTACTGCAAAAATAGACATACTGAATACAAGTATTACATTCAATATTGTGAAGCCAAATCTTTAAAATTATACAATATTGCCATAAAGTTCAGCTGAAAGCATATAGTGAAACTGTGTTGGGCCAAACATTCAGACCATTTTAAATATATTCACCTGGAAAATAAACAACGAGGAAACATTCATTCATTCGTATTTAAGGACGGCAGTCACTTATTTTTGCTTTTTACATTTTGATATTCATAGAATAAAATATTTCTATATACAAATACATACAAGTATTTACATAATTACATCATTTTTTAGACATTTCGCTGGATATTTTTTGCAGAATGGTTTCAAGTGTGGCAAAGAATGTCGACGTGTTTTTGAGGGGGTAGGTTTCACATTCTGGACAGTTTGGCTGAAATCCAAAAGAAGACAAAGATTTAATAAACACACTTTTTGAAATGTCTGCAAACGTTAAAAATACCGGCAGGTTAATGCATAGAACAGATTACCTTAGGTAACAGTTTATTTTTGAAGTATCTGAAGCAATCGAACTCTGTCCTGTTCAGGCCTTCCTCCATGATAATCATCATCAGTTCTAGCATATAACATTCGAGCACCTTATCTCTGCAAGTCTATGAGAGAACAAAGAATCCTCCATTAGGAGCAGTCACAGAAACTTGGTTCATTCATTATTGGTTTTGGTCGATGCATTCACTGTACATTTATGGAAAACCCCTAAATAACAGCTTCTAGATCCACCTTCAGCAGTAAGAAGTCACCACTGACAGATTATCAGTGTTTCCGTAAAGGTTCAAAAAAATATCCAGTGGACTTGGTTTCCAAGATTTGAAGACGTTTCGCCACCTCTCCAGGAAGCTTTCTCAATTCAAATGTCTGGATCCGCAGTGAGTTTGAGTCTTTATATAGACAAAGCCGTTTGGTTCCATTGTTAGCCTGTAATATCTGAAACCTGTCTATGATTCTGAAGGTCGGTCTTTAAAGGGGGGGGGATTGCTGTTAAATTGGGGATTGTCTCCTGTAATACCTGAAACCTGTCAAAAATAATCTGAAACCAAAAGCAAACAGCTGGTCTGCTTCAGGAACATTGAGTTTGGGGCCGTCTGATTTCAGTAAAAACGGTAAATAGGCTGTATAGAACATTATTTTAAGTCAGGGGACTCCAAAGGGCTTTGCAGCGCAATTAGTCATTTACCCACTGATGTGGGGAGCTATATTGTAGCCGCAGCTCTCCTGTGGCACACTGACAAAAGTGGGGCTACTACCGGTACTATGACTATGGCCTGGATGACTGAGAATCTTCATCAGCATTATCAGTGTTTCAACAGTAGGGGTGGGTATTGCCAAAGAAGTCACGATTCGATTGGAATCCCGATTCACATGCCACGATGCGATTCTATCACGATGCATCACGATACTTGAATTATTGCGATGCATTGCGACATTTTTACTGAACACTGTTAGAAAAAATACAGCCATTACCAGTGGCTGACTGGCTGAGTATGATCTGGGTAGAGTCTTCCAATTGATAAATAACTGAAAGCAACTACATTCATACATAGCTGTATTTTTGAAATGACTTTTGGAGGTATTGCGATGAAAACAAATATTACTGTAACAATATATGAACTTCATTTTTACCTTTGTTTTTAAAACCAAAATGCTTCCAAACATCTACTGGACTGGAAGTTGTATTAAACCTGTTTTTGGCTGATGTTCGCCAACCATTCATGCAATTTTATTTATTCATTTTTTTAAATTAATATTCGATTCTTGGTGTCAAGAATCGATGCAGTAGATCACGAAAATTAGAATCACGATGCATCTTCATGACGATTATTTTGCACACCCCTATTCAACAGCAAGGAGAGATGTCTGTCACGTCCTCCTGTACCTCGCTGGCTTAGTTATTTGAAGTTTGGAGAAAATAGTTTCTGCACATTAGATTCAGGTTGATCCCTGGACTTTTGACTGGGACATTACAGCACCTTGATTTTCAGGCGTTTCAGACTTTGGATCATCTTCATGTTGCTGATCCAGTTTGGGTCAAGCTCTAGATTATGGACAGATGGTCTCATATTTGACTCCAGAACGCTTTGGCATCTGTCTTCATTCAATGGCGGCTCAGCTGCTGTAAAACAAGCCTTAAATATCAGCCCTCCAACAGCAGCTACTTGAAAGTAGCAGCTGTCTGGGTGTTTGTGGATCTCCAACAAAGAGCTGGGCATCATGACAAATCTTCACCACATTGGTATTTCTTTTAAGAGGAGATTTTCCCAGAATCTTCAGCTTATTAGATAATGTTCAATGTGTGTACTTTATTCAACAAGGCAGCAGGAATACTTATCTCTGCTATTTTTTTTTACTGCCCTGAATAAACGGATGAGCTATGTTACCAGTGGGGACATTATCCTGCAGAAGATGGATGCACTGTGGTCATAAAGAGACGGATAATGAGCAGGAAGCCTGTGGACTTTAAATGGTGCTCAGCTGGTACCAAAGAGACCACTGTATGAAAAATCCCCAACCATCATACTACCTAATTTAGTAACTGTGGAGTTAAAGCTGCGAAAGAGGCATTTCTTGAAAGAAACAAGGTTCAAATTTATTTCACGTCCTCAGACGTGACTGGCAAAAGCTCAGGACATACATTAATACCTTACAAAAATCCCAACACACAGTCCCCCCATGGGAACCAACCCAACCCCTGCATAAAGACACTTGAACATTTGGAGGAAAACCAACTTGAGTTCATCAAGGCTGTTCAATGTTAGGTCAATATATATTTCACCAGCCAGATGGATACCCACAAAACAACAGTCCTCCCCTTCATGCCATGAAGGAGGGGTTTGTAACTCATTCTTATCTCTTATGACCTTCGTTTGGAGCCTGTGAGATTAAGAACAGGCATATCCCAACATTTTTTACCCCACATAACTCACCATCATCATGTCTGGAGGCCTAAATGTGCTATTGCTGCAATGTGATGAATTATTTCTCTCAATTTTTGGTATGTGTTCACACCATTACAACAAGAGGGAAGCAAATAGCTGTAGACCAGCAAGAAAAGGCCAGACTGTAAATTCTCAGCAGATATACACTTTTAATGATGCTTGCTTGAGATTCAACAAACTCATCTTTAGCCTCTCCCTGATGACTCACTCACCCTATCTCAGAGGGAGAGCCCAGCCACCCTGCAGAGGAAGCTCATTCCTGCCTCTTACATCCAGGATCTCGTTCTATCAGTCATGATTCAGATTTCCTGACCATAGGTCAGGGTAGATACGCAGACCAACCAGTAAACCAAATCTCTCTCTTCACCACAACAGACTGATGCAATATCAGCAGCTACACCGATCCGTCTATCAGTCTCAAGCTCTATTCTCCTCTCAGCCGTGAACAGGACCCCAAGATACTCCTAAACTACAGGCGAGAACTCTCCTTCAACCTGAAGGTTAAACCTTTTTCTGTTTGAGAAACATGCACTCAGATCTGGAGGAGCTGATCTTCATCCCAGCCACTTTGCACTGTGCTGCGAACCGCCCCAGTGCATGCTGCAGGTCTTGGCAGGAGGAAGCCATCAGAACCACGTCATCTGCAGAAAACAACAGGGACAAAATCCAGTGGTCCCCAAACCAGACTCCCTCTGGCCCTCAAATCTGTCAAAGATAGACCGATGCCAGAGGGCAGCTCTGCCAGGGTTTATTATGTACCGGTAGTAGCCCCCAGGAGAGCTGCAGCTACAATATAGCTCACCACATCAGTGGGTAAATGACTAATTGTGCTGCAAAGCCCTTTGGAGTCCCCTGACTTAAAATAATGTTCTATACAGCCTATTTACCGTTTTTACTGAAATCTGACGGCCCCAAACTCAATGTTCCTGAAGCAGACCAGCTGTTTGCTTTTGGTTTCAGATTATTTGTGACTCAGTGCTTATTATTTGGATAATCTTTAAAAAAAAATTGTTTAACTATGTTTTATATTGGTTGGTACACTTTGGTATGTGGGGCTTGCTAGGGGGACTTGATAAGATCCAATATCTTATTTTTCCTAGTTGGGCAAGTTAAATGTTATTGGTTTAAAAACTTCCACATAGTGTTACTTTCAGTCTCTCTTGTACGGGCTGTGTGGTGCATTTCAATCTTTAACGTGCCCAAGTTTTCAAAAAAGAAGAGCTGGTTTAAGAGGCTCACACCCGGCAAATCCCCTGGTCTATGTCTGTACTGGGATAGAGAGCCAAACTCTCAACTAAATCAATTCTATAAAACATGAATGTTCGCTTCTATTGTAGCGCTGCTTTTTGTTTCTTCAGTTATAGATAAAAAATATGCATATCTAAAGCCAATTTTAAAGGAAAGATCTACTTACTGTGTAGTTACTGGATGGAGTGTACAACATGGCATCAGATTCCTGAGAGGCAGAAAAAAACAAGGCTGAATAACCATAAAATCTGCATACTAGTAATACAGCCATGGTTAGTTTCAAACAGGTGCACTGCAATAATGAAAGTGGGACTTTTTCAGATTGAAACAGTCCTCCCAGTTTTTGAATATTCCACTTCTTATTGAATGGTTTGCCATTTTCTCCTCAGACACATTTTAGCTTTATTGATGAAGAAATTATCAATGACATTCATATCATTAAAGTTATTGAAGGCTTGGCTGAGGTCATAATCAGCCTCAGGAACTGCTGATATTAATCTTGACTGCAGCCTGAACAGAGAGTCAGAGGAGAAAATATTTCATATTTTCTTACCTAAAGTTCTCAGTCTCTGTTATCTTTTTCATAAAGCTTCTTATGAAACAAACATTTATTTATTTACTTAGCTCATGTCATGATACAAACATCTCCCTATTGTTTTCCATGAACAAAAAATGTATTTATCATAAATTCTTTTATAACATTCCAATATTTTATTCTTATATAGTTTCTTAAATTTACACACTGTCTCATAACATTTAGTTCTGAATCCAGGGTGATCCACAGCTTACCTCCATAGACAGACACACACATTAGTTTTAAAGATTTAAAACAAAATCGCCTTCTATGGCCATCTTCTTTAGATACAAAAGTAAATAGATTTTTGTATATCTATAGGTGGCATTTTCTGCTTAGTGACACTTAATGCTTTTTTGTGGTTACGTATAACCTCAGACTTCTGTGTAGTATCCAAAATATGGAAGTTTTAGGGAATTCTACAGCATAAACAATGAGGCAGAATTTAAGAAACTCTTAACTTTATACTAGACCTCCACACTTTCAAAAGTTTTACTCTATAGTAGTCAATCTTAGGTTTCTGATTTATTTTGTCATCTATAGTTCCGCCTAAAAATTTTACCTAATTAACTCTTCCTATTTTTGTTCCTTCAATAGTAATTGTTACGTTCCAAAAAAAGAAAACCAAAAACAATCTACTGGACTTTGTTTCCAAGTTTTAAGACGTTTTGCTTCCCATCCAGGAAGCTTTTTCAATTCAAAATGTCTGGATTAGCGTTGAGTTCAAGTTTTATACAGTAGCCCAACAAAGCCTTGGTTTTGTTTTGAAAGACAAACTTGGAAACAAAGTCCAGTAGATTGTTTTTGATTTCCTTTTTTTGGAATGACTATGACCAGGTTGACTGGGAACCTTCCCCAGCTATTGTTACGTTTTTATTAATTTCATGAAAAATCATGTTATTTTGTTATTTTAATATTTCCCTTCCTTTCTCGCAGGCTGTTTGTATTAGAATGATGACTTAAACTCACAACTGTCCTCTGCACACTGATACAATGAAAACATTTAGAAGCCTGAAGTAAAGCACGAAACACATGGATAAACAGAGTTTGTCAAATGTCATGAAGGGCCGATGCAACAGGCATCTATGAACAAATAAAACAAAATTTTCATCATGCTCTTTTTTCCAATTGATAAGGAATGTCTGCTCCATCATCGATAATTTTTACATTATCAACATAAACATCTTGGTAAATGGTAAATAGCCTGTACTTATTTAGTGCTTTTTCAAATCAGGGAAATTGATCAAAGTGCTTTACATTACATTCAGTCATTCACCCATTCACACCTACACTCACACACTGATGATGGCAAACTGTATTGTAGCCAAAGCTGCCCTGGGGCTCACTGACAGAACCGAGGCTTGCGTACACTGGCGATACCAGTCTGTCACACCACCTTCAGAAGGCAATGCAGGTGAAGTGTCTTGCCCAAGAACACAACAACACTGAAAGCCAGAGTTGGGGCTTGAACCAACACTTGAAAGCAATTTAATGGAAACCACTTCTCACATTGAGTATGCTTGTAACAACAGTGGAGAGGAAAAACTTCATTTTAACAGGAAGAAACCTCCAGCAGAACCAGGCTCAGTCTATATATACACACTCACCGGCCACTTTATTAGGTACACCTGTCCAACTGCTCGTTAACACTTCATTTCTAAGCAGCCAATCACCTGGCAGCAACTCAGTGCATTTAGGCATGTAGACATGGTCAAGACAATCTCCTGCAGTTCATACCGAGCATCAGTATGGGGAAGAAAGGTGATTTGAGTGACTTTGAACGTAGCATGATTGTTGGTGCCAGAAGGGCTGGTCGGAGTATTTCAGAAACTGCTGATCTACTGGGATTTTCACGCACAACCATCTCTAGGGTTTACAGAGAATGGTCCGAAAAAGAAAAAACAT
>NW_015150514.1:1314305-1316534 GCF_000732505.1 Cyprinodon variegatus
ATATATATATAATATCTGTGTTAATCTATTCTCATAGTTTACTATTGAACAAATTATGACTTAACTTGATATTTTAGCGCGGATGTGTATCAGGCTTAGATGTATATCTTAGGGTGAAAACAAATCAGTCCAACCCATGTAGTAGGCGTACTGTGAAATCACCACATTGAACGTGACGTACTGACATGAGTTCAGCTATAAGCACAGCTCTATCAGCCATGCTAACTGATCTCCTCGCTCAGCTAATAGCCACAAGTTGCTAGCCACATGTGTCCGATTTTTTGGAGACACTATATTGTCAAAGTGGGACATCTCTATTTGGAAGTGGGACACTATTTTTTACAGCACAAACACAGTAACAAATGAGGAAAAAAAACAAGTATTTATAACTTTTTCAAAATCTGAAGTAAGAAGAAGAAATTATGTATTATTTTGGAAACAAAAAAAGCAAACATTTTCTTTTGAATTCTGGAGGTAGCACACACATAACATGATTCCCTTTGGCAGAATTCAAATTAGTACTTTTTATCTTGAGTAATTCCAAGATAAAAGTCTAGATTAGAAAAATGAATCTATGCCCACCACTAATATATAAATATATATATATTCACAGTTGAGATGTAACAGAAACAATAGCTTGCGAAAGGTTCCTATTGTAGGTCCACACTGAATGTGTAATAAGTGGCAGTGAGGGAACGCCTATGTTATCTCGGCTGTGTACATAATACAAGGAGTTAGTTGTATATAAGCAACAATGGCTGTCAAGGGGTAAATAAAGCTGTAACAATTCATTATAACGGACTATTTTTAGATTTTTAAATGATCGATTCTTTAGAAACAAGAGATTTATTCGTTCCTCATTCAAACTTTATTAAGAACTCTAGAAACCAGGTCCATAGAAAGTATTAGAAAAAAAAATAAAGACATTTAAAAAGAAGTAGAGCAGAATGCTTGCTTGTTATACATACAAATATGAATGCCAGTGACAGCACATTTTAGAGGTAAATCTTATTTTATCAAGAAAAACCAGGGCTTGTATGATTGAGTTAGGAAAGCTAACAACCCTGCACAAAAAGAGTTAGATACAGAAAGAATCAAATCAACTTCAGATTAATTTATTAATTGATAACTTACATTCCTAGCAGACAAAACTGGGCTGTAATGGAAGCTGTGTCTCCATGACATCCGACATAAAGACATCAGAATTTGAGACATAAAATATTAGAGCTACAGTCAAACATGGTGGTGTTAATCGGTGGTCTGGGCCACTTCTCTCCTTCAGGACCCCAATGACTGGTTCCAAATGATGGAACCTTGAATTCTGTTCACAGGCAGAAATCACTGGAGGATAATGTATAGTCTACAGGTTTGGACCTTCAGGCGAGGAATGCTTGAGCTATACACTCGCCAGCTTTTGGAATGACGCTCTATATCTAAATGCTTGAAACCTGCTTTACCCACGCTAATTTGCTTTGCCATGCCTGTTTTCGTGGCCTCTGTTTGCCAGGGTATGTCTTGTTTCTTCCTCTCATGAGTCTTAAAAAAAGTTCTTCAATCAATCAAAAGTCTGGACTTCATCATGACCGTAAACAGGCTCATTGTTATGTTTTAAAACCATCCAATGTTGTTGGATAAACAGGTTTGAAGAGAGTGGGACAACATGTCTTCGTGATAATGTAAAAACTCAGACATACAATTGACAAAAAAAGGAAATACTCTATGTAGAATCCCCTTAGAAATATAAAAAAGACTTGGCAAAAGTTTAACTAATTTTAAATTTTAATTTGATTGCTGTCAAAATCAAAAGATCTAAAGCAGTATGTTAAATGGCAAAAACTAGTGTGAGCAATTTACTCTCAACCACTGTCCACAAAGCTTTCCCAGAAGTGATCCTCATGGTGGAGTTTCAGGCAAAAACACACCCATTTAACATAGAGACAATATCCAGCATCTCAACTGTGAACAAATCACAGGAACTGGACTGAAGAAAAACTGCTTTGTTCAACATACAATTAGTGTCTGCAGGAATCAATTGAAATTGGTAGAAGTTTCTTTCAGGTTCAAGCAAGAGAAAGGAAGATTGGATGAAACATGAGTAGAAGGTTTTGTGATTAGCCCTCCCAGATGTTTTGTAACAGCAGTGGTGTCAAAAGTAAAACACATTTGTTACTTAAGTAGAAGTATAGATACTGCAGTTTAAAAACACTCTGGTAAAAGTTGAAGTATCAA
>NW_015150514.1:1317284-1318699 GCF_000732505.1 Cyprinodon variegatus
CTCTCTTATTTCACATGTTCTGCATTTTGCTTCTGCTGTGGATCCTGTTAAAGTGCCTTGTAAATAAAGCTGAAAAAAATCATGTGTGGACAAATTAAGAGTTGGAAGATAAAAAAATATGAAAGTATCTGGTACCTTCTCTCACCTTAATGGCATTTCTCGTATAGTTCACACACCGCTGCAGGTCTCCTATGTTTGACATAGGATTTGCCCTAATGCACACAGTCAAAACGCTGTAAGACAAAGGAGACAGAATTACACTGCAGGTATGTCCAACAATTATTAAGTATTCTTACAAGATAATTGTAAAGAGGATAATGGCTCATCTTAATATAAAGATGTCAAAAGAATGAAAATCTGCATTTAATTTTTTTAAGCTAACGGAGCCATACGTGTCCATTACTGAGACAAAGCTGCGTGCAGAACTCGATAAATAATATTATGAAGTACTTTTTATTAACTACAACCTATTGAGTTCTTTGTTTATATTATATAGGAATCCAGATTAACTTTAAGTCGTGGCCAGATGTCTACATGTTGCTTTCAAGGTGCAAGGATTGGTGGGAGTGTTGGCCTAGTGGTTAGAGCTCTGAGAAGGTTACCCGGTTCAATCCCTACAGCCTGCACTCTGGGTCCCTGAGCAAGACCCTTAACCCAACACTGCTCCCCAGGCGCCGCACACTGGCAGCCCACTGCTCCCCAAGGGGATAGGTTAAGTTGCAAAAGTGAATTTCTCCAATGTGAGATTAAAAACTGAGACAGAATGAATTATATCTGAACTTCATCACTTTTAATATGACATTTATGTTAAGCATTAAAACTGAAAAGATCTGTTCGATCCATCAGCATGTTGGATAAGTTTGGACATCTTTTATTTATTTTATTGAAGCCCCTTTTGATTTAGCTTCAGCATGTTGCCTTGTTCAGGGGGTGACGTTAAAGATTTTTACCACTTGCCCTTTTGGGCAAGTGACTTTCACATTTCAGTTGCCCAGAAACAATTTTTACTTGCCCAGTATAATGTTTGATAAATATAGTTCCTAATATTTATTTTTGTATATATATATCAATGAAACATGTTTGTTTTTTAAAGGTTTTTTGTAATTCAGTATTTTTTAGTTTCCAGGTTCCTGGTGTGTTTATGCATGCATCAGATAATGAACTCTAGCCTACATTACTGTGTTAACATGCTTTTCAATCCTTCCTGCACATTCTTTTCAAACTAAACTTTGCTTTAAACTGTTGTGTGCTTGGAAAAATATAAATTGTAATGTTAAAAATCTAAAAAAAAACTTGACAGTTTAAATACTTAAGATAAATCACAAGACAGAAGTCAATGTCACAAATGAATACTGTTATTTTAAAGTCACGGTATGTTGATACAAGGTGATACTATTAATATAATGTGACTTTTC
>NW_015150514.1:1319285-1326400 GCF_000732505.1 Cyprinodon variegatus
AAAACTACTTGCCCCGGGAGATCGGGCGATGGTTAACATCGAGCCCTGTTATTTACCAGCAATCTCTTGGTAATATATGTCCACCCTGACTTGTAGCAGCTCTCCCAGTCAACCTCTAAGGACTTTTCCTATCCACAAAATACTTTATATTGAATGATATTTGCAAATGAAAATGCAGCTCGTGATGCAGCCAGTTCTGGTGAACTGGTTTCCTCTGGTGGGGAAAGGTCATTTTTCATCTAAAACACACTTTTTTGGAATTTGGTCCAATTTAACTTTTGTTTCATCATCACTTCTGTTCATCCCTAAATAAACTTTAGCTTTAGCTAGAGGATGTTAATGAGTCAATGCCAGAGGAATCCTACCAGGACAGTTCAATGTATGTAAGGTTCATCTGATGACCTAAAATTGATTTTAAGTCTTTACTGAGAAAAACTCAATGTTAAGATTTGATCAAAATATGAAGAAAACAATATCCCCCTCCTTGGGAACCCTCCCACCTTAACATGGTGGAGGGTTTGTCAGTGCTCTGATGATTCCGGAGACTATGTTGTCTGGAGCTTATATGCCCCTGCAAGGGTCTCCAAAGTCTCTGTGATTACTCAGACTGGGCTGTTCATAATGACCTTATCATAACCAAAGTAATCAAGACAATCGACTTCGCCCAGTACAGCAGAGCCAGGACCTGTCCATGGAGCCTGGAATGGACCCAGTGGGACGTAAGCGCAAGAATGTTGTATTTGTAGTATGAGTGCAGATGAAGAAAACAAACTAACTTTCAGATTTCTGTTTATTTTCAAGAGGAAATGTATCTCTAGGATGGTGCAAAAGGTTCTGTATGGATTTATCAAGCACTTTTTTTTTACATCACAAAATACTTTCCTTTCAATATGTGTAAGCAGACTTTTGAGACCTACTGTATAATTAGAATATATACTAAGTGAAACATCCTTTTTTCCTGTATTACTATGAATGTTTTTTGTTACTTTCCTAAACAGGATTTTTTTTTCTTTCTCTTAATTAGTTCAGTAGTATATTTGACTGTAGTATGTTTATTGTATTAGCCATAAAGTCACAGACTGTATGCCTACCTCAGAGTAATGAAACAAAGCCACACCTGAGTATTGTGGCGGTCTCTGCAGCAAAGCTTCCACGTCAACTGGAACTGATCACTTTTCTAAAAGGCAAAAGGAAAACATTTAAATGTATTTGGATGCTCAAAACTTTGGAAAGCATTTTGTAGACATGGGCTTCAACTTGTCAGTCATCTGAGGTGAACTCTCTTTTTTTTCAATAGTATTAACAATATATAAATTCCTTCACCAACAAACTATCAATTATGCATTATTTTCTTGTTGTATATGTAGGGTTGGCAAACAATGCCTTTTATTGCAAAATGAGCCAGTCTCCCTCTGTGTTCTGGTTCAGCTGTCAGACTAGAAGTCCTTGAGTTCCTGGTAAAGACAAGGAATCATTCACCCTCTAAATTAAATCCTCCATAAGAAACCAAAAATATGACTGCTCAGCTAAGGGTCAGAGCTAGCAGCCACTGCGGGCTTAGTTATCTCTGGTGTTTAAGGGGAACTCAGAATGACAAGAGGCAGCACTCTGGGTCACAGACGAAAATTTAGAGAAGAGCAGCAGAGAGGGAGCATCGATATGCTGGAGGGGATAAGTATATTCCTTTTTTCATCATGCTTATCCCTGCTGGGGTAACGAGGGGATAAATATTGACTTAAAATATGATTTCATATCTCCAATTGATGAGGAATTTATAGGAAAGCCACAGCCAAGCAGAAGAGCTCTAAAACCAGTTCCCATGTAGGAGGAGGGAGGAGAGCACATACAGTTAGTCACAGTAAGAGTGAAAGGGCTACACTAAAAAATAGGCCAAGCTCCAAAATCTATGAACAAATGTTGATGGCAGCAGCATCTCTGGGATGAAGAAACAGCCAAACAGGAGTAGACCAGATGAAGCTACTTTGATTAGAGAAAGCAGCGAGACTTGAAAGTTAAAGGTTGACCTAACAATTAGAGCAGAAATCGAGAATAGGGATAGAATGAAGCAAAATGTGGAAAAGTGGTCTCTATGTCCTCCAGCAGTCTAATCCTATAGCAGCATAACTATAGATAGCTGAATGGATAATCTGAACCCCTCTAACCATAAGCTTTATTAAAGAAGAAAGTTTGAGCCTGGCCTTGAGAGTAGACAGGGTGTCTGCCTCACGGACTAAAACTGGTAGTTGGTTCCACAGGAGAGGAGCCTGATAACTAAAAGATCTGCCTCCCATTCTACTTTTAGAATGTTTAGGAACCACTGGAAACCTTTTTTTTTTTGAGAGCGAAATGCTCTCTTAGGAATATAAGGAATAATCAGATCCCTGATACCAGATGGTTATTTAAGGCTTTAAATTTGAGAAGGGGAATTTTCAGTTCTATTCTGGATTTACCAGGAAGCCAATGAAGAAAAGCTAAGATAGGAGAGATATGATCTCTCTTTTTAAAATTTTTATCAGAACTCTGGCTGCAGCATTTTGGATCAGCTGAAGGCTTTTAACTACAGTTTCTGGACTTCCTGATAGTAAAGAATTACAATAGTTCAGCCGTGAAGTAACAAAACAATTGACTAGTTTCTCTGCATCAACCCTGGAGAGGAATTTGTTGCAATATTCCGCAGATGAAAGAAGGAAATTCTAGAAACCTCTTTTAAAATAGGATTTAAATGACAGGTTGTGATCAAAAATAACACCAAGGTTTTCTAATTTACTATATGGGGTCAATATAACCCATCCAAATGAAGTGACTGACTAATCAGCTTCCTTTTCATGGACTTTGGTCCAAAGACTATAACTTCTGTTTTGTCTGCATTCAAGAGCAGAAAGTTAAGAGTCGTCCAGGTTTTTATATCTTCAAACATGTCTATAGTCTTTGTCATGGGTTAGTTTCATCGGGATTGAGATTGAGTATCATCAGCAAAGTTGAAATTAATCCCATGATGTCTGATAATTCTACTAATTGGGAGCATACATACAGTAAAGAGAATAAGTCCTAGCACTGATCCCTGTGCTACTCCACAGGCAACCCTGGAGCAGGAGGTAGATTTATCGTTAATGTAAAATAACTGATATCTATCAGATAAATACGATTTAAACCAGCCTAGTGTAGTTCCTTTAATTCCCACAAACAGTGCAAGCCTTTTTAAGAGGATATTATAATTGACTGTAAAATCTAACAGGGACAAGCATAGATACAACTCTATTAAATGAGGCCATGAAAATATCATCAGTGACTTTCACCTCAGCTGTTCCAGTGCTATGATGAGCTCTAAAACCTGACTAAAACTCTTCAAAAAGTTCATTATGGTGTAAGTGGTCACCCACATTTTTAGCAGGAAGATTAAATATAGGTTTATAATTCACCAAGTCATCTGGGTCAAGAGATGGTTTCTTAAAGCTTTAGTTAGAGTTACCTTAAAAGCCTGAGGTACATATCCCTGTAGGGATAGATCAATCATGCCTAAAATGGAGGTGGAAATCAGAGAGAATACTTCCTTAAATAACTTGTTTGAAACTGCATCTAACATACAAGCTGATGGCTTAGATGAAGATAGTAGTTTCATTTCAAAACGGTCTAAACCTAGTTCAGATTATATAGTTACCTCAGATTCTGACTCCGGAGATAAACCAATCATATTTAGAGGGTTGCCAATTATCTTATTTTTAATAGAATCAATCTTATTTATAAAGAATCCCATAAGGTCATTACTGCTAAGAGCACGGGGGACGGATGGTTCAACAGAGCTATGGCTTGGTGAGTTTGGCAAATGTATTAAGAAGAAATCTATGATTACTCTTATTCCTATCTAATAATCAAGAGAAATATCCTGCTCTTGTTGTACAAAGCATCATCATTTACAGCAGTAAACAGCTTTTCCATGCATAGCAAAAGGCAACAACAGTCGAACAAGTGTCAGCTATTTGATTTGCATTTGACTCTACGACTAGACTCCTGAATAGGTCTTGAAAAGTCATTAAAAAAACTGAGCAGAAGTCTGGTTTTCATCCAATTTAAGCCTGTTTTTGGTTGCAATGATCTGGATGACTTTACACATTTCTTTTTGATTTTACACAGGCACAATCTGCTAAAGTGAAACCTTCTCTTGGGGGAGAACTCTGTCAAAGTAATTTTGAAGGTTGCTAAAAAGAGGCCAACGTTGTGAGGAAGTACTGTTATTTTTTTTACATTCCATGCCATATGTCAGCACAGGGTCCAAAGTATGAAGACGAGAATGTGTAGGACTATGCACATTTTGAACATAGCCAATCGAGTCTAAGATGGCATTAGAGCCTGCAATTAAGCTATCACCTTCAATGTTGTCATGAATGTTAAAATTCCCAACTGTAACGACAGACAGGAACTCTGAAAACTGATCTAAAATTTCAGAATAAGGACCTGGTGGATGAATTAAGTTAATACTGGGGCTGGCTTAATTTAAACAGTATTGCCCATGGTAATGCTGGCGGAACTGCAGGGATCCAGAGGTTGTTTTTGTACAAGGAGATCAGAGGGAATGCAGGACCTCCACTGCAAGGAAAACTGACAATTTGAACTTGTTCTGCACGAGAGTCTAACGTCAAAAGTAAAGTAAAATCAGCTATTTTTGTATCTGGATTAAAACAAACTTTTCGTTCAGTTTGACGTACTGCGAACTGGTGCTGAGTACAATTAGCTTAATCCTTGCCATGTTGCCATGAACTGGATGATTGAGAATTTACACAGGCAAGCTCAATTTATTCTTTAACACGTTAAAAGAAGCATATCAAAATATCAAACTAGAATGCCATTGTCATAGCAACACATGGCATTGAGCCATTTGGAGCACAGGAAGGGGATCATAAATTATAGCTCAGCTTTTAATGATCCCGTTTTCCACACACCCTCGCCTCTAACATGCTTAAACTGAGCCTCCCTTTGCTTAGTGGTTGTAGAACTCTCAAACTGACCCATCCCAGATCATAGGGCCTGGACCTCACCCTCCTGCACTTGACTCAACACTGGAGTTCCAAAGCTCTTTGCTCTCCTTTCCGTCCTCTACTCCCTGTTCATACAACTGAATGGCAGCCAACTCAGACAAAAAATGCAACTTTGAATGCCTTAAAATCTTGTTTAAAGTCTTGTCTTTTAAACTTGGCTCTTAGCTCCATTTAAACCGAAATATCAGGCTGAGTTTAAATAATTTTTTACTTTCTAATCTATTCATTGTTTGCTGTTTTTCCATAGAACTGCTCCATTACTAGGTCCCTTTAGCGATCTAAAATGCTCTATAAATAAAGATCGATTGATGGACTATTCATCGCTGGAATTTAGGAGATTTTTCTGCCAAAATCTCTCAATGATCTTAACCCGAACATTCAATGCCCTCATAAAACAACAGGTGGTCTCTGGAAGTCAGAAACAAGGGATTACCTTGGCCTTTTGCTCAGTACACCATACTTCTTTTGACAGTCTCGCTTATTCTAAGATGCTATCATTAGTTAAACAGCTGCATAGATTTAGTTTTACTTTTATGAACATCTTGGACCCCTTTCACCCTCAGAACTGCCTTCAGTTGTCATGGCAAAGATTCAGTACGATTCCTGGAACATTGCTCTGGCATGTTGGTCCATGTTTACCGATAGCATCACAGAGTCGCTGAAAGTTTAGCAGCTCCTCTTCCACTTCCTCCTGATATATTGTGTTGAACTTAGAATTGGTATATAACATCAGACTTTGCTGCTGGAAGCAGATACCAGTCCTGTGTTCACAAAGGAATGGACTTGGTCAACAGCAGCAATGCTGATTTGGGCTGGTTGCCAAGAATACTCCCACCATCATTATGTAGCAGCCCACAGACTGAAATGATGGTCTGTGAAAGGATGGACTGTTTAGACCAAGTTTTAGAAACAACCATAAAAATGCAGCAGCTGCAAAAGACAGCAGCTAAAATTGATTCTTCACACCAGATTGGTATTGTTCATGTCTGGCAGCAGGGGTGGAGCTAGATGGGGGGACAGGGATGGCCGTGGCCACCCTTAGCCAATCATTGGCCACCCCTGTGGCTACCCCTACCATTTTTCCCTCTAATATAGATGGTAGCAGCAGTAATACTCTCAAGTGGAATATTCATTTACTTACTATTTTTCTATGTATTCATAATTTCTTGACAACAAAAACACAGGTAAATTATACCCATCAATATACTAACATTAAATATAATAAGTACAGAATTCATGCTCTTTTCAGAACTAGATATTGTGTTTCATGGGGTAAAGAGAAAATTATGTGTCTCTGCAAGTCATCTAGGAGTCTTCAGTGAAATCATAGATAAATAACAATTTTAATAAAATCGTATTAAATAATCAATTTATATCGATATTAGTACTTGTAAATATCAATTTTTATGCAGAATGATTATGCAGATTAGGTAAGAAATGACAATGGAAAAGATGTTTGCCCCAGAATCTGAAAGTGTTTTATCCACTTTACCTTTTATTTAGAAATTCAGATGTTTAAATATATGCGTCTATTTGTTAGTAAAGGCTGTAGGAAAGTATAGTTAGTCTTATTTTTGGCTTGACCTTGAGGTTCTGGCCCCTATCCGCTTTCGGCCCCCCCTCAGTGTACAGTGGTTATTGCCTGGCCACCCTTATAAAAATTTTCTGTCTACGCCTCTGTCTGGCAAGAAGCTGGTTAATCCTATCATCATTATCATCACTGCCATCTCCCTGGATTTATTTTAACTTTGACTAATTTTAAAACATGCTGGAGGATCTGACACATTTAACTGTGACAAAAAGGAGAAGAAAATGGGCTGCTTTAAGCCTCATAGTTCCTAATGAAGTGGCCATGCACTAACCTCCACCAACCAGTAGGGGGAGAATCAAAGCCTGCAAAATGAAAGTGAAAGTAAGGCTGAGAAAGTCGCTTTTTAACTTTTCTAACCAAATAACGGTGTTGACGGAGGTGATTGAAGGTGCTGAAAGGCAGACGCACGCGCAGCGCGACACGCCCCCCGCCGCCCCACGCGCATGGTATAGTAATAATAAAAAGAATAATAATCGGAGCTATTAGCAGAA
>NW_015150514.1:1327268-1330558 GCF_000732505.1 Cyprinodon variegatus
CTAACAATAGTTTCTACAGCCTTTGCTAACAAATAGACGCATATATTTAAACATCCGTTTAAATCCATTCTGGGGCGCAAATCAATCATCGTCATTACTTACCTACTTGTATCAATAAACATTCTGCATAAAATGGATATTTATAAGCACTAATATCTACATAAATTGGTTATTTGATCATTTTTTATTAAAATGTTTAATTTATCTTTGATTTCAGTGAAGACTCCTAGACTCTGAAAAGAGCATGAATTCTGCACTCATCATCTTTGATGTTAGTAATATTGATGTGTATAATTAACCACAAAAACATTTTGTTTTGAATATTCCACTTGAGAGTATTGCTGTTTCCACCACCTGTATTAGAGGGGAACAAAATGAATCCCCCAGGCTGCGTTTCTCCATCATCCTGATCTGATAGTCACCTTTTCTTCACCCTTGTTTAAACACATAACCGGTTTGTTTCACCTCAAGGGTGAATAATGGGTAAGGAAATGATGAATCACTAATTACTCCAATTAAACTGAAAATAAAAGCAGCATAACTTTAAATGTTTACTCTGACTAAAGTGTTTTTATCGGAGTTGAATAACTACATATTTTCTTCTTTCTATATAAATAATTTTCCTTAGATTATTTACCATCTAGCTCCGCCCCTGCTGCCATTTGCAGTTGTTAGAAGTGCATACTGATGTGGGTCAAACAGTTGACCACATTTCCTCTTTACTGGACATCCAGACATGTGGGTCCAATTGCAAACACACCCAGTTTCAGTTCTGTTAACACGTTTCCCAGCAGGGAGATCAGGGCTGTTTCCACGGCAGCAAGTATCCAGAAAAAAAAAAGAGTCGGCATCAGGAGGGCAGTAAGGTTGCGCTTTATGTTGCAAGATAAAGGAACTTCATTAGGAGAACCAGGAAGAACAAGGGCAATTAATCCATTTTCTTTAGAAAGATCATTAAAGTTCCTCTCTGCCTCTAGTCGTTCCCCCGGCAACAAACAGAAACAAGTTTTCCAAAACTTAGAAACACTACTGCCTCTCCAACTCCAGAGCACTTTTAAATCAAGGTCCCAACAGGCTCATGCTGCTAAACGGCCAAGTGGCAAAGGAAGCGGTTCTTGTTTGTTCTTGGCTGCAGGAACCAACTGCAAGAGAAAAGAAGAAAAAAAAGCTCAGGGAGGAGCTTACAGTGACTCACATTCAAGTTTTATGATGAGTTATGAAATGAGATTGCAGCTTTCAATTAGTTACATACTTTATTTATCAGAACAACATTCAACTTTATTGGAAGGTCTGTATGCACAGAGCACTTGATTGTGGTGTTCCATCACTTCATAGTGGAAAAACTCGAATGAAAATAAACAGGATGAGAACAGAAAACAGGAATAAACTAATGAAGGTGAGAAGTAATAGTGCTGATGGCAGCTGCTGATTCAGCAGGACATGTTTGATGAGCTTCACAGAAGAACGCATCCCAGTCCTCCCACTTCCACCCTTATGTCCTTCCATTGTGTGTTAATGGCATCCAGAGCATAATGTGTTTCAATTCCCCAGAGTGGGAATTGCCCCTCCCTTACTTAGCTAAGAACCAAGAAATATGTATAAACAGATCTCTAAAAATGTGGTTTACCCGTAATTGTTTACATGAGAATTTGCAATAAAAAGCCAAACTTCAATTAAGATTTCTACAGTCTTTGAAAGCTTAAGCAGATGTTGATTTTTGTTTTTAGATGTTGATTTTCAGAAAATTCAACCTACATAAAGAAACATAACCTTAAATTTACTGAATCACAATATAATAAAATATGGCAAGTCATACCTCCCTTTTAATTTACTTAATCAAGAAATTATTATGTATATTTGTTATATTTAAATTCATAACATTTTCCAATCCTGAATAGAAATAATTAGAATATATATACAAATACATACATACACACATACGTAAATATATATATATACATACAGTCATATGAAAAAGTTTGGGCACCCCTATTAATCTTAATTATTTTTATTGCTAAATATTTGGGTGTTAGCAATTGCTATTTTAGTTTTATATCTAATACTGTATATAACTGTAATATGACACAGTAATATTTCAGTATTGCAATATGTGTTAAAACAAAACTTGAAAGGTGCAAAGTTTTGGATACCCTAATAATTTTATTGATTTAAATACCCTTAACTACTTTTCACTGACTAACTGAAACACAAAATTGGTTTGGTTACTTCATTTAGATTTGAACTTCATAGCCAGGTGTTTCCAATCATGACAAACTGTATTTAAGGTGGCCAGTAGCAAGTTGTTCTCATGTTTGAATCTCCTCTGAAGATTCATCATGGGCACCTCAAAACAACCCTGAGAGGATCTGAAAACAAAGATTGTTCAGGGGAAGGATACAAAAAGTTGTCTCAAGGATTTAAACGGTTGGGGCTTGCAGGTAGCACTGTGGTTAGCACGCACAATCCATGTACGGAGTCCTTAGTCCTCAATGCGGCCGACCCGGGTTTGAATCCGACTTGTGGTCCTTTGCTGCATGTCTCTCCCGCTCTCTCATACCACCTTTCCTGTCAGCCAATAGTGCTGCAAAAACTCAAAAAAAACAAAAGAGATTTAAACTGTCATTTCCCACTGTGAGGAACATACCGTAGTAAGGAAATGGAAGATCACAGGGACAGTTCTTGTTAAGCCCAGAAGCGGCAGGCAAGGAAAAATATCAGAGAGGCAGAGAAGAAGGAGGGTGAGAATAGTCAAGAAAAACCCACAGACCACCTTCAAAGACCTGCAGCATCATCTTGCTGCAGGTGGTGTCTCTGTGCATCGTTCAACAATTCAGTGCACTTTGCACCACTAGAAGCTGTATGGAAGAGTGATGCGACAGAAGCCTTTTCTGCAAGCACGGCACAAACAGAACCGCGTGAGGTATGCAAAAGCATATTTGGACAAGTCAGCTTCATTTTGGAATAAGGTCATGTGGACTAATGAAACAAAGATTTAGTTGTTTGGACATAAAAAAGGCCTTATGCATGGCGGGGAAAAAACACAACGTTGCTACCCACTGTAACATTTGGTGGGTTTGCATTGCTTTGGGGCTGCATTGGCAATGCTGTCACTGGGAATCTTGTTAAAGTTTAGGGTTGCATGGATTCTTCTCAATATCAGCAGATTCTTGACAATAATGTTAAAGAATCAGTTACTAAGATGAAGTTACCCAGGGGATGGATATTTCAGCAAGAAAATGATCCATATCCCCGCTCCAAATCTAGGCATTCGTGCGGAAAAGTTGCAATGA
>NW_015150514.1:1331382-1332868 GCF_000732505.1 Cyprinodon variegatus
TGGTGAAATGAAGCGGTCATAAAAATTACGGCAGCCCCACCCTTTCTCTTCTCATCAGTGAGACAGGTGAGTGAGCACCTATACACACATATTTCCTTGGTGCATACCCACCTCCCTTTGAGTCTCCACCTCTGAGACACGCCATACACCACATAACCAACACCCGGGATAGCAGGTCCCTCCGAAGTGGTAACTGCCACAGCAGGCAGCACAGGGGTTTAAAAGTACTGCTTGCTAGTACTTTCCCAGACACAGAGGTGCTATAAGGATCATGGATAGCTGCTCCTCCCTCACCCTGGTTAGAGCTGGGAATACAATGTGCAATTTTTTGCCCTTTTCGGGGCGACTTTCGAATCGTGCAAGAACTTTCTGATCGGCCCGACTTTCAGTATATACATGCATTGTGCGTCGTGTAGTGTACAGGGGCTAACGAAGGGCGATCAGCCTCTCATGACTACCTCCCGATCAGGAATCGTGAGTTTGGGAGAAAATCAAACATGTGATCTCAGATGAAAACACGGAAGCATGGCGGTGAAATGGGGTTCTTTTTGTAAAATCGACAGACCGTAGTAGCCATGTTTGCTCAGCCACGTCTTTGTCCAAATACATCACCGGCGTTTCTTCTTAGTGCTTACAGCACACAAAATAACACAAATTGCCAAGGCAGTGCATTTCTCTCTGGTGAGCTTCATATTCCTCTTTTACTGGTTTCGCTTCTGGGTAGCACCCTCTCACTGCGGAGCTGAGTCCGAAGTGGTTTTTAGATGTACAGTGTTAGCAGGTAAATCACGTCAGAGCATTGTGCTGAACAGTGTGAGAACATTCATCGTGAGTATTGAACTCACAGTGTAGCTGCGTGCAATGATTGAAAAAAATCTAACAGTGTATGCCTGGCATTAGGTGGGATGGATTAGAGCCACAGAGGGGAATTCATAAAGGAGAGACCCAGGCCACTTATGTGTAAGGGCATCTGCACCCAGAGGAGCTTCCTTGTCCTGCAGGGAGAAGTCAGTAAGGCCCTGAGTATTCTCTTTCGATGCAAACACGTCCAGCCTAACTAAACCTACCACCTCTGAGTGAAGCTTCCAATCTGCATAAAGGGGATTTCCCCTGGATAAAAGATCTGCCCCAAAGATCTGGAAAGGTGAGACAGCATTCTGGACCTCAGGCAGGTGCAACAGGGAAATAAGAACCAGGTGATGTGGTGGGCTGTGCCCTCCTCTGGAGCTAAGGAACTACAGTGGGAGAGCAGAGAACCCTGCTGGGTAAACTGTGCTGGAGCAGAGAGATGCTGAGGCTGGCGAGGGCTGGCCTCTAGAAAAGATAACTTTGGAGGACCAAAGGACAGCACCAAAAAGTAGAAACCCATTGGACATAGTGCACCAAATCTGTGCTTGAGGTTAGGGAGGGGGACAAATTTATCTCCTTCAGGAGCTAAATTAAACCTTTTTTTTAAGCCCTGTTTCTCTGACTTTGATTAATTGTA
>NW_015150514.1:1333324-1334945 GCF_000732505.1 Cyprinodon variegatus
TTGCCAAATGGTGAGCTGGTTGACCGCTTCCTTTTGTATCTCTGCTTCTTTTTCTAGGTCTGCTTCTGTCTCCTTGACCCCTAGTCGGCATCAGCAGATGGCCGCTCACACTTGTCCAATATTTTCTTAAATTCTGCATTCAAATCTCTTGATCCAGAGGTATGAACTAGGCACTTCCTGTTGCCTGTTGTCATGGTGACTTGACTAGGGGCACCACTGATGGAGGCTGTTTGTATGGTGAGGTCCAATTCAGCAGCTGTGTTTTCTGAAGGCCAAATTTGTCGGGTGATTACGATATATCGCCGTCACTGTGGTCTGTTCGGATCAGTAGACTCCTCTTTTTGAGGGACAGGTCCGGTGTACAGTATCCTACGTAGCCTTGGGTATCCCGTGATTCACTGTGAGTCCAAGCTAGCTGTCTGCTCCTTGCTCAGAGGAAAAAGGGAAATAGCGCTGAACAGTGGTGAATATTATTAGTGCAGTTTAATATAATACTAGTATATGAAAATAGTTACTTTAAATGGTTATTGAGTCCGATATACGGTCGGTAATATTTGCTTTATTATAATGTTTTATCTATCACTCTTCAAAAGGGTTAGGCTAACATTTAACAAAAGATTCCTATATCTGTAAAGTGTGGGGACTAAAAATCGTTCGTTATCCATTATTTTCCTTCTTTGTTTTCAAGCATCCCGGTTGCTAGGTGACAGAGTGTACGCTGAGTGAGGGAGAGAGTGAGTGGAGAAAGCCAGAGAAGGCTGGTCTTGTTTGAATCTATAGACAAATTTCTTATTTTAAAAGACCTCTAAAGACACAGTAGCGGTATACCAGGTCCTTCAATTTCAGCGGCTCGAACATACTATGGAGTTGTTACACTCAACTGAGTTAACCAACTCAGAGTTGATTAAACTAATGCACAGCAGCTGTTGGTAAACTGAAAACTAATTTTCTAACCTCAGGCTAGATCAATTTAGAGTTGAGGATTTGAGTCTTGTGTTTGTTAAACCTGCTTTCTGACTGCACAGGTGCACAGACTAGAATAGGATTGTTGAAATATTCATACAAGTAGCTACAGTTATTTTCATCACAGAACTAAATGATCATAAACATAATCTATATTAGTCTAGTTGGAAAAAGCAGGCAAGTGATTATAATGAATTGACATTAACATTGTGAAACCAAAAAATAAATTCTGAATTAGGTCTAAATTCTTCTGGATGATGCAATGGTCGCATCAAAAGGGAAAGTTAAAGGGCCGAGATGTGAACAAACTTGTTTGAATGTTGTAATCCGTTTAAATCACTACAGACAATTGATTTGTCAATATTTGAAAAACCAGAAAAGTTTCCACTGTGTTGGTCTTCTTTAGAGAAAATGCCCTCCTAGGCACAGATGAAGCAGCGGGAGCCAGGAAAGACAGAAAATGCCAAACTTATGATTTTACTGGAAGAAATGTTCAACCTTGGAACATCAGAGAATTGTGTGAACTGACATTTTTTGGGCAGAAAAAAACATGGTGACCCCAATACGGCTTTTAAAAAAAGCTCCACTTCAAATGTCTTAGCTGTAAAATGTGTCGATATTAAGAAATGGGTCAGTATTTAGACAAAAACAGCTACAC
>NW_015150514.1:1336574-1337636 GCF_000732505.1 Cyprinodon variegatus
TCGCCAAAACGTCACAACGATGTAGAAAAAATAGCGGGTATATTTATTATCTAAAGTCTACATGAACTCTATACCCTACACAGACTAATGAAATACTATCTGTAAAATTATCTATGTAAACAAACCTCATCACTTGAGAAGGTAGGTGATGCGGACGCCGTGGAAGACATTTTGTCCCGTAACGCTCGCCGTACTGTTGGGGGGGAGAGGCGGTGGAGGGGAGATGTTCATGTTGCTGCAGTCTGACCGCTAGATGTCGCTAAAAGTTACACACTGTAGCTTTAAAGATATAGTGGAGGTTTTTTTGTTTTTTTTAAAAAGACCCGCTATCTACACTTAAAATGTAGAGGGCAGATCTTAAATTACACGAAAAAATGTACATATACAACCCTGTACCCGCTCCCAAAAGGGAACACCTCTTAAACACATATGAGAGCGTGCACGAGGAAAAATGGGCTCGTGCACGCTCTTGTTTCTCTGTTTAAAAGTATTGACAATAAGGAGGACCACTTATTTAGATGATCCACCCGGAAAAAGAACATCCTCCACTATACCTTTAATAATGTTGATACAAATGTTTAAGTCTGATGTCACATCTGTAGTGATATATTTTAATTTGTGCAGTAAATGATTTATTGTGTATATTAAGATTATCAAGTAATAATAATCCTATTAGTTAATATGATAAAATATAACTATATCAAGTTCTTTTAAAAAGATCAACTTAAAAATCACTAAGCCAGTCTGTATGTTGAATTTTTAAACATAAATATGGCAGAGAGACAAACGTCCTGTGAAGAGAAGCAGATCCAGCAGAACTCTCTACATCATGCCAGTTTGGTTAGCTGTGCCGATTCCTCCAGGTGGCTGCAGAGATTAGGTCTTCAGTTATTTGGGAAAAGTCGAGGCAGACTGCCATAGCCGACATGCCAGCCATTAGTCTCAGTAGTGAGCCAGCCCGGTCCACTTCCAGGGTGGCTGTCGTGGGAAAAAAGTATTCAACTATTCATCCTAGTTAAATAAACGGAGATCGATGGATTTCACTCAGTCGGCACATTTATT
>NW_015150514.1:1340746-1341934 GCF_000732505.1 Cyprinodon variegatus
CTGCTTAGAAATTAAGTGTTAATGAGCAGTTGGACAGGTGTACCTAATAAAGTGACCGGTGAGTGTATAAGTACATGCCATTTAAAGCTGGAGCTTGGACAAACAAATCTTCGTTGGTAGGCTGTAGGTAATCCTTGGGTTGAAGTGGTTAATAATTTTTATTACAAACTATTTTACCACTAAAAACAATCCTGATAAGATTAAAAAATTTATTAGAGTAAATAATTAACATGCCTCCAGTCCTTTTCTCCATCTTTGCTGATATTGTGCTTCTCTGCGGCACCAGCCGATTTTACATCACAGAACCTTCGATAAACTGTAGATCATCAGTTTAGTTTGTTTTCTCCGTTAACACCTTATTGGCTAAATGATGCCGTCCTCCCATCTGCAGCTATCCAGAGATTCCAGCTGTTCTGGCTGTCTGCTCTGCCAATATCAGAGAAGGTCCAGAAAGAAGAACTTCAGCTTCTGGAGAACAGAATCCTGGGTCAGAGTAACTGCTGTCCTTCTTGGTCGTTTAACACTAGATGTCCCGGAGAATTTCAGTTTTCCTGAAAGCCCCCCTCCCCTGTTCAAGATTGGACATGTATAAGCTTTTGCTTCTTCCATCCCCTTTTCAAGCCATGCATATGTATTGTTTGTCATATGTGTTGTAAAATGTGTGCAGGTTTGAAATAAACTTTCTGAAAATGAAAATAAAAAAAAAAATCTTTTATTTAGGCAAACCTATTGGACAACCAGAGATCATACGGGTCCTAGTTCCTGAGCTGAGAACAGGTCATAGCCATGCTTTTCCAACAAGGCAAGGCAGAGCCTATTTATATTGTCCATTCACCAACAGACTCATTTATATTGTAAAACTCACTATGTGAAAGAAACATAGAGAATAATTGTATCTTGTCTTGTCTCACCTTTTCACATCATTCAACATTTCAGCTTAGAGAATGACAACAGTATGATTTCAGTACTGGAGCAACATTAATTTCACACAAGGAAAAGCAGTACATATGAAGCTACAATTGTCCCATTTAGCAGTTTTTACAAACCCTAGGTGAGTCTTTCCTGCATTTGCGACAGGTATACTTTGTGCAGTGCACACAACGCTCAGTGCTGTGGTTCCTTTTGCAGAGATTGCACACCTGGCCTTCTTGTAATAACAACGAAAAAAATCTTTAAAAAAAATAGAGT
>NW_015150514.1:1344072-1348612 GCF_000732505.1 Cyprinodon variegatus
AAAAAAAAAAAAAAAAAAAAAAAAAAGAGTTGTAGTTTGATCCTGTTGGATTAGTTTCATACTTTTGTTTATGTTGAACATGCTCAATCCATGTTTTAAAAAAAAATCACAAGTGTGAATTTATTGTATGCCTTGTATGTTTATATTTACATTCATAAATAAAAAAAAAAGAGTTGTAGTTTGATCCAGATGAGGTTATCTATGTTTGGAGGCACTACAATGATCTATTGTGCAAATCAGGGGTCACCAACATGGTGCCCGCGGGCACCAAGGGGCCCTCAAGGACCACCTGGGGTGCCCTTTAAGTCTTCTGAAAATAGAACTCAACAGTGAGCTACGTCTGAAATTTCACTGTATTCTGTTGCTCTTCATTTAATTGGGTTATAGAACATTTCATCATTTAATCACATATAGCATTTATAGAGACTTTAAAATGAAAATGTCTAAAAGAAAATTATGAATTTAAAGAAACAAAGATATGTTTAGGATGTATGAAGTTTAGGTGAACGTTGACCCTTGCAATTCATAGGTCAGTATTGGTAGCCCTTCCTGTGACTCAGTGCCCCTGAATTAGCCCTCAACTGTAAAAAGGTTGGTGACCGCTGGTGTAAATATTGGCTGTTATATGCTTATAATAAAAAAAAAAGACAAAATCTCCAAAAATAAAGTTTGGCCTATCTTCCCAAAGTAAGAGTTGTAGTCTGATCCAGATGAGGTTATCTGTTTATCCTACAAGTTTGGAGGCACTATAGTGATCTATAGTGTAGTCATTGCTCATTTTATTCTTATTCTAATAAATAAATAGGTGCGTTTTGTTTTTTATTTTTTGTTTGTTCCTTCGTGAGGCATTTTTTTTTTTTGCATTCCATGTCTTTCTTTTTCATCTCTTTTTGGTTGGTGTTTGTTTTGTTTCTTTCTGATTATTTTGCAACTTGCAGAGCTCGCTCCTCCTGCACATTTTTGGAGCAGCGAGCTCCCCATAGAGTCCAATGTAATTCTCCCAATGCGATAGACTAGTTTTGAGGAAACTGTGGTTGTAGCTCACTGTCTGCCTTGCTGTGGTTGCTGAGAGGTGTCTGTTTTGTAGAATAAATCATCCACAGACGAGTTATTAATCCAGAAAAGCCGAATCTGTGAATATATTGCCAACTTACTACAGTTTCACGATGCTGTCTCGGCTGCAGCGGAGGAGAGAGAGAGAGGAAAGATCGCTTGAGTTATATTTCCCCTCAAATTATGGTCATTATTGTATAAATGTTGTTGCTCTCTACAGCGTTCCAGGTCATGCAGCTATTTTCATTGTACAGATCAGTTATCATTGATCGTTGAGCTGTTGGCGACACTGATAATGTAGACCTAGTTATATTTAATTACAAATATGATTTTTTTCCCCTCCTGCTCTCAGGTAAAACAGTCTCAAAGAGAGAGACTTTAGCTGAAAACGAAACTGAAGGGGTGGAATGTTTCTCCAGCCACAGCGCTAATGGGGCATTTACATCTGAAAAGGGATTCATAAAGGGATAAGTACTGTGGGGGGGACTGCAGGCTGACGAAAATTCTCGTATCTGTTGGATTTCTAGTGTTAAAAAGCTGCACAGAGACTGAAGGAGAACCACTCATCCCAGCATGTGGTTCCATTACTGGGAGCTAATGAAGCAACAGGATGATTATGGAGCCGCTCCAACACTAAACCTACGAAACTGTTAAAAACATTTTGGGAAACAACTGGAAAAAAAGAAAGGTTTGGGTAACAACTTGGATCAGATTCAAACTGAACTTTATTCGTCAGGAGGTTAGAAACGACACATCCAACCAGAGCCAGGAGTCATTTACATCCTAACAGCCAGATGCTTTGGATCTGCACCCCCCCTCAAAAAAAATATCTTAACATTAAAAACATTTTCAATGGGAGAAAAGAAAGCGGCAACAGAACCATGGAGTCCTGCTCAGAAGTCCTCACCCAGATGTTTTGATCAGATCTATGTTGATTCTGACTTTCAGGATCAGGGATCCCATCACAGAAACAATGGATGAAGCAACCGTTTCATTGGACAAGCTGATGTACTGCGGTTCCGTTCTTTTCTGGAACCGGTTACTGGATCAACTTTGGTTTAAAAGGGGAAAACAAATTCAGAGGAGAGAATAAAACCTGGAGAGATTCTGAAAATCTGCTGATCCGGATCCCAGCGGCAGGTCAGCAGGGCGTTCGCTCCTTCGGACTCAAACAGCCACATTAGCCCCGCCCACCTGCAGCCCTGATCCAGTCCTCCATCCACTCAGTCCGAGTTCAGGCTGCGGCTTCATCTAACGTCAGCTCAGCCACAGACTTAACGGCTTCCTCATCATCATCATCATCATCATAATCCTCTTCATCTTCATCCTCCTCTTCCTCTTCATACCCATCATCCTCCTCGTCCTCGTCGTCGTCATCTCCGTAGCTGTCCTGTGGGCCTCCTCCAGCTGCCAGGTTCTTCCAGTAAGAGTCGTATCCTGATGCTCCGTCATAGTCATCATCGTCGCCGCCGCCGGCCTGCCGACCAAACTTCAGGGTTCGAGCTAAAGAGAAAACAGGAAGTGACATCAGACTTCATCAGCTTCCACAGAAGACAGGGTTTCATTTTAACATGAAACATCTGTGGCTTCAAACCAAAAGGCAACAAAGAGAGTAAAGCCCAATTTATACTTGTGACGCATAGCCTCCGCAACCATCAAATCTGCCCCAGTGCAGAGGCTCTGCAACAGTTGTGCACCTAAAAAAAAAATCCTGATTACACGTTGGACGGCCGCAAACCCATGCAAACCTCAAGCGGAAGTTCGCAGACAAAAAGCAGCTGTGATTGGTCCTTGGTATGCCTTTCTGGCTGTCTGTGTGTTCGTCCTTCTCGATTCGGTCCCGGGGCACGCCATTTTTAAAAACCGAGGAGTAATGACAACAATGGATAACCAAGACGAGGAGGTTCGTAAGTAAAACCACTTGTACGATTCCTCAGACTTGTTTTGGAAAATAAACACTCCCGCCGGCGCCGCTGCCGAAGTTCTTGTGAGTTCTCGAATAGGCTCCCCTTTTTCTTTGGTGGGAAACTGCTGTGCGTCCCTAGAAATTCCAGACGGACGCTGCAGAAGCATACCAGCAAAACTGGTTTGCGTCCAGACGCAAGCGACATTTGATGTGTGCGCATGCAGAATAATATAGAAGTATAATCCACCCTTAAGTGGAGGAAGAGGAATTCTGGACCAGATTCATGAACCTGGTCCAGATTCATGCTGAGGACGACAGTCCTGAAGGGGATGAGGAAGAGTCCTGATGAAATCTTCTCTGATGACATCTTTCTCACTGACATCAGCTTCAATTAATCAGATTCTTTGGCTGTATTTTTATTTAGATCACTTAGAAGCAGATATGGGTCCATTAAGCTCTTTCCGACTTGAAAGGTTTAGGAACCGGGTCTTCGCCAGACGCAGGATTCTACAGAGGAACTGACCAATCACTGACACTACAGACTAAGAAGAACCCAGTGCATTCTGTGGTTCTGTCTGCAGATATGGGACAGAAGGTCTGTTAACCATAGAGCCGTGCCGCTTTATCAGGCCTATTTTAGCGTCTGGCTTATTAATCGGCATCGGCCGAAATGTGAACGACATAAAAATTCGACTTTTGCTGTAAACAGCGGAAAGAAACTTCTGCAGGGTGCCGATTGTGCTCCTCTGCCCCTCCCTTCCTGAGCAGGGAGGGGCAGACCTGCTCCATCCTGCCCCTCCCCTCAGTGAGCAACTTCAATCTACTTCAGTCCTTTGTTTTCAGTGGAATAGGGAACTTTTCAGCTGCATGTAAATAGGACAAATTTATATTTGTACAATCGGGTGTGGAGCGACTTCATGAAGGATGTAACAGCAGTTGGATGCAGCGTCAGCAGTTAGTCAGGGTCCCAGCCCCAGCAAGGCAAAATAACACCACAAATTTTAGGCAATGTCTAAATCAGGACCACAAACTTTTGTTGTATTTATGTATTAGTATTATGTAGTCTTAAGCTGAAATTACAGTTGCTTCTTTTAATTCTATAGTTCTGTTCCGTTTCTTCGCCTTGCATCACATCACAATTTTTGGTAATATTCTGGCCGATATTTATTTGCACTAAATAGTGATGCTGTTTGTCCCCTGCTAACAACTAATCAATAAAGCATATTAAAATCTAGTTTGATGAGTGGACATTGGGTTTTTGAGTCATCTTTTATAAAAAGTTCTTTAATGGTGTATAGAAGTGTGGGTGTTCAGTACAAGAATAAGAAGTTAAGGTATTATTGGATTCCTTTAGCAAAGATTTAATAAAACAACATCCTTGTAACTTTTCAGTTGCTGAATCATTTATTGACCAACTTCCAAGTTCAGGAAGAATACAGCTAGTAGGTCAATGTATTCCGTTCACCCTGCAAGGTGGATTTCACAGGCTCCCTATCTGAAATAATACCCAATAGGTTCAGAGATCCCAGGTTGGTAAGCTGTGCCATGGTTCCATAGAAGTGAGAGGAGGGAGGAGCTGAG
>NW_015150514.1:1349515-1364137 GCF_000732505.1 Cyprinodon variegatus
TGAAATTTGAAAGCCACTTGCCCAAAGGGATAGGTGTGACAAAACACGGCCAATATAGCAGATATTGCTATTTTAAAGCCCCCAAAATCCCATATTGGTCTAGTTAACATTACTGAAGCTGAACTGATGGAGAAGCAAAATGGTTCTTTGCATTTGGGTTTAGACTGCAGGACTATTTCCTGGCGACTTGGTCCAAATGCCCAGATCTGTGCAGACCTTTATGAGAAAGAACCATCCCAACAGAATATTTGTTTCATTTTCCCAGTTTGCTGCAGGAACAGGAAGCAACTCACTGGACATGCTGAGGTCTTTGGTCTCCTGGGTCTCATGGCCGCACTTGGGACACGGCAGAGCTTTGCCCTTCTCCTGCTTGAAGACCTTGCTCTTTGCGTGGTCGTCACAGTAACAGGCCTGCAGACACAATGGAAACAGCTCCGTCAGAGGGTTCTGGTCCGAACTACTCTACTGGTCTTCAACTGGCAGAAGCCAGAGAGATGTTCAAGTCAGTTGGTTTCATTTTACCAGCCTGGCTAAAGAGACGAGAAGGAATGCAGATAGAACAGGTTTACTGCGGTTCTATTTTTAGATTTAGACTTTAGATTCAGAGATCAATCAGAAGAACATCAACCGTTTCATAAACATCAGAAAAGTTTTCAGCCCCAACGGATAAGATCAGCTTCCTCTAATCCGCTCCACTTCCTGTAAACACTTATAGTGGCGCCTCAGTCACTCCAGGACGCTGCAACCGTTACCATGCAACCAGCGACCAGGACCAGATAAGCCCTTCACTGCCATAATGACCATATGCCCTGTGTAGTCCTGGGGTTCAGGCCTGCCTGATCTGCCTGTCTTTACTCTCAGAAGCTTCCACACCTTTAATCCTCTCCAACATGATGAAGAGGCTTCAGAGGGACTCTGCTTCTGAGTTCTCCTCCTGTCACTTATGTGAACCTGACACCTGGAGCAGCTGGATCATAAGGGCTGAAGGCTTCAGCTGCACGACCTTTGGATCTGATGTCTTCCTGCTCTGGGTGTTGTTGATCAACCAGGCCCCAGCAGCAGCTCTTATGTAAACCATAAACAGCCAGTCTGAGATTCCTTGAAGTGATACGGTTCCCATGCAGCTGTTACTGTAATGTCAGCTGTTCCTCATTTGGTCACTCTAGAAACTGGAAGTAGAACGTATTCCAGGGACAGCAGCAGGTAGAAGAAAACAGCTGTAACAGCTGCAGCTCTGAGGATCTTGGTTTTAAGTCACAGGACGACCGGACCCTGGTTAGGTCTGACCTAACAACAACAAAGGCTTATTTTTAGCAGGAGGACAGACAGGTTTCCTGGTAGTAGCACGTCTAGTTTGATCTGATCTTCCCTTGCAGCTTCTTAAAGATTCAGTTTCATTCGTCTGCACTTCCTAAAATGGAACAAACTAAAACAAAAAGGAAAAAAGTGTCCTTCATTACAGCAGCTGCAGCAGTGGGGCTGGTCTCTGTGTGATGCTAGCCAATGGGATCAGAGAGTTTGATGTTTCTCACCTTACAGCGCAGACATGAGTGCTGTCCCAGCCTGTTACAGGAAACACCTAGAACCAAACAGAGATGCATCAGTTCCCACTCCTCAGATTAAACCAGATACAGTCTCCTTTCCTTCAACGCTTCAGTCCACATGACTCACATTTAAAGGTTTCTGCCTGCAGGACCTGACAGCTGGCCTGGTGCTCAAACTGATCGTCTTCACACAAGAAATTCTGACAGAAGGAGCAGCGGAAAATGCGACCTCCTGCGAAGGAAGCAGAGGGTTTATGTGATTTAAACTCAGCAGGAAAAGGAGGGGAGGGGGATGGTGGAGTGGATGTCTCACCGTGGTCCCAGACGCCACGCTCGCACTCGATGCAGTCGGCGTCGGCCAGAGGACAGGAGCAGGCGTGGGTGCTCAGACATTTTCTACCATGGCAGACCCAGGCTTCACAGAAGTCACACACTGCCCCCTAGTGGGCAGACAAGAAAAATGAGCTTGGCCAGCTTTAAGATGCTTTCCACCTAACCTCTGGTGGACCTCATCTACTTCCATACTTAAATGTCAGACACATTATTTCCACAGATACATTGAGAACATTTTCATTTAGTGTCAGTCTATAGACTAATGATCAAACCATGAACTGATTTTAGATTAAGTCAGATTTTAGTCAGCATAAATCCTGCTTGACTAAACAAACAAAAACAAAAAAAGAATTATTACAATCCAAAACCTGAACATTTCTTCTCTACATTTAACCCTTTCAGTACCAGAAGCAGTAAAAGTTTTTTCAAAATGGCCGCTCTGATTGTTGGTTGTCTTTATTTCAGCAAAGTAACTAGAATCAGACATGCAGACCTCTGCAAAGAGTGTGTGGGAACAGTTAGAGTCAGATTAGGTTGGTTTTGTGGGGCTTATATTTTTGAAACTTAGCACAGAAAAAGAACGGGATTATAGTTGTAAAGCTGGGCGTACACCGTGCGATTTTCCAGTCGTGCGAAAATCTTTCGATCGGGCCGACTTTCAGCCTGATCGTGAGTCGTGTAGTGTTCAGGGGGTCACGAAAGGTGATCAGCCTCTCACGACCAACTCCCGACCAGAAATCGTTAGGTCAGTAGAAAATCAAACAACCGGGCGCATGTGCAAACAAGGATTCTTCTTTTTATCCTTCTCAGATGTAAACACAGCAGCGTGGCAGGGATGCAATGAGCGAAATGCAGTTCTTTCTGTAAAATTGACAGACCGTAGCAGCCATGTTTGCTCAGCCATGTCTTTGTCCAAATACGTTTTTGCCTTTTCTTTTTAGGGCTTTCAGCACAAAAATGCACAAATTGCCAAGGCAGAGCGTTTCACTATAGTGAGCTTTATATTCCTCTTCTACTCATTTGGCTTCTGGATAGACGAGTCAGAACAGCTCCATCTTACTGCGGAGTTGAGTCCGACGTGGTTTTTAGTTGTGCAGTGTGAGCAGGTAGATCGAATGAGAGCGTCGGGCTGAAAATAAATCGTGAGCTGTGAACTCACACTGTACGACGAAACCCTGCGGTTAGTCGTACAGTGTGAGCAGCAGCTGCGTGCAACGACTGAAAAAATAAAATCGCTCAGTGATCTTTATCAAATTTTAATCATCACCACTTTGATGGTTGATATAACAGACTACAGCCATGTGTTTAGAATAAACTAGTAGAACAACATAGACAAAAAGTGGACACCTAGGCAACCATGTTGTTCCGATCCCTACTCACCACCATGGCCATCCCCGTGCTGTGGATCCCTGGATGCTTGATGACACAATCTGAAGCCTTCATGCACTTGGTTTTACCTATAGAAAAAAAAAAAAAAAAAAAGAAAACTATGACCAGGATCTTATATCTCAATCTGCAGGTTTACTAGTGGTTCTTATAGCTTCTAAAATAGAAAGGGAGGTAGATCTTTCAATTTGTCAGGCTCCTCTCCTGTGGAGCCGACTATCAGTTTTTGACGTTTAAGCAAGATTCCAATATCAGTGAAGTGGGGGGAATATCTGATAGTAAAATGTAATTAGCACGCAGAACAATGGTGAGAAGTTTGGCATCATTGCAAGACCAAGCAAACCTGCTGCTCCGTGATCAGCGGAAAAAGGTAAACAGCTCCAAACAGTGGTGAATATTGTAAGTGCAGTTTAATATAATCCAAGTATGTGAATAGTTCCATCTGAAATTAATGAAAAGAGTTGCTTTGTAATCCAGTCAGATACGTGGCAGATAATGTTTGGTTTATTAAAAGGTTTTATCCGTCCCTGTACAAATGGGTCAGACTGACATATAAGCTCAGGTTCTAATATCTCTGCAGTGTGGGGACTACAAATCTGATGTTCTAGGTAGCAGTACTGCTGCTCCTTGTAAATTTAATTAGCACACATAACAGTAGTGAGAAGTTTGGCATCCATTCTTTGCCTGCTTTGTGTTTCAACAATCACTGTTGCCAGGCGACAGAGCGTAAGCTGAGTAAAGGCTGATTTATACTCAGAAAAAAGGTTGTCTGCATGTGTGTCGCAGTGAAAGCAGACACTCAGGTGCACCTCTCCAAAATTGTAGGTGACCGCAGACATCCGCTCTACACTATGCGTATTTCCTGTTTGGTTCCTTCCCGGCTTGTTTTGTTTGTATGACCGCCATTGTGGAAAAAAACTTGTGAAGATGGGCCAGCTAGAAGAGCGAGGAGCGCGAGAACGCTGGGACCCTTTTTCCAACTGGATCCCCGCTCTTTTTCGACCTCATGTTCCTCCGTTGTCACACAAACTTGCCCCCACTTCCTCACCGCCTCGGCCATATCTAGACCCACAGCTAGTTCCTGATTGTCCCTCTTGTGTTTTAGCGTGGAATAAAATAACATAGACCATGTTTTAATATTAGGCATCAAACAAAAATATCTGCAATAAGCTCACTGCGACACACTGCTGTGGGAGCATAACCAGCCCTTAACGGGTGTTGAAGGCTGGACCTGTTTTAATCCATATTTTCCCGGCCCTCAAAGGATCATGTCCAGGTAGACCGGGTCCTTGGAGGATGGAGCCTCTGAAATCGAACTCATCCCATCTCAGCCCCCTGCAGGGATCTGGAGGCCTACTGGTGTGCAGTGGTGTCTAAAGTACACACAATTGTTACTTAAGTAGATGTATAGATACTGCAGTCTAAAAACACTCTGGTAACATTTAAACTATCAACTTGACCTCTTCACTAAAGTAAAAGTGAAAAACTATGTGCTACAAAAACTACTTAAAGTATAAAAGTAGAAAGTAACCTAAAAAACAAAAACAGCCAGATGCCACTATGTGAATTGAAAGCTACATTTTTCGACTATTTCGAAAAAATTCTTTGAAATAAGACCAAGGATAATGGAGGTCTTGTTGGTCTCCATCTCCCGATACGCTCTCGTCTGTGTCCGACCTTTCAGACATTTCAACATCTTTTTCTGAATCCTACATTGTAGCATGGCATAGGCAATTCACCTTTGCAGTTTGAAGAACACCTGCTTGCTTCTGATGATTTCCTTTAGCTAACCAATGAGTGTTTGCGTTCTATGACTCATCCAATTACACTGGTTTTCACTAGATGTGGATGGAGCCAATGATCTGCATTAGATGGCGCACATGACTGGAAATAAAGATTTATAAACATTAAACTGAAGCCAAGAGTAACGAGTAACGTTTGTTTTAAAAATGTAAAAAAAAATAGAAAGTAAAGACACTTGTGTAAAAATGTAATGAGTAGAAGTCAGAAGTAGAAAGAAAAATAAGTAAAGGAGCAAAGTATAGATACCTAAAAAGTGTACTTAAGTGTACTTGACACCTCTGCTGGTGTGTGAGCATGAAATGCTTCCTTAACTGGGATTTTTTTTTTTTTTTTTTTGTAGGAAGCTTCAGGATACTCACCACACTGGGCACAGACAGGCAGCTTCTGTACAGAGTTACAGAAATAGCAGAATGCTCTGTTCTTCTGCTTTCTATCAGAAAATCAACAGAAACAATTTAACTTTCCACACATCACCTCAGTGTGAATGAGGAGAGTCTACTTCAAGAACACATTTGCTTACCTCTGACATTTGTCACAATCCTGCAGAAGCACAACAGAGGATTATTATGTCGCACTGACAGTGTTGGTGCTGAATCCAGCAGCTAAATGTTACTGACCATGTTGACGTTGCAGGGGTGTTTGGCCACATCCACGTGCTCCCTGTTGGCCCGGTTCTGTTTCTCTCGCTCTTTTCGGTTCTCCGCCTTTTTTCTGGCTCCGGTTTTCTTTTTGGGCATCTTTCTTCTTTATTCTTTCGCCTCCTGGGAAACAAATCGGTTAAAAACAGTTTCGGTCACGATTTTCATATTACAGAACAGTCGGCATCGTGACGTTTTCTACCCTTTATGAGGATAAACCGTTTGGTCATGGATAACTTTGACAGGAGCTGGAAAGTTTATAGAGATATTCGCTTAAAAATAGAAACGAATGAGCCGACATTAGACTATGATCCGTTTGCTTTAATATTTACGCTCATAGAACCCGAACCAGGCAGGTTAAGTCAAAGTTTTATTTCAAATGTCAAATATCAAAATTTTTTTTACCTTTCCCTGCGAATAAAACGGTCCTTGTCCGTCCCTAAATGGTGTCCGTGGAAAAGCAATACTAAAATTGGGTTCCGGAAGTGGGAAGTTGTTCCTGGTTTCATTAGCGCCACCAGCTGGTATGGAGTGTAGATGGAAATGAGAACAACACACACGCCAGTTTTGTGTTTGTGATTTATGGGGACAATTATTTGACTTCCATTCATTTCCATGGCTTAACCCTAAGCTAAACTGAATCCATACTTTGGTCATAAAGTCCTTCCAATTTAAGGCTGGTTGTTTCCATGCCAAGTAGAGAACCTTTCCTCATCGGGATCAGTCATTGGTCTCCACAAGTATACAGTTAAAAAAAAAACTCCCACAGAGTTGAAAATAACTTTTTCAGATAACATTTGTTCCTACTCAAAATTGGTGTAAAATTTGCTCTATAGCAAGTGCCAAATTTTCAGTTAATTTAACAAATTTTGGTTTATAAAATCAAGACCTCTCACAGACTCATTAGTAATCAACACCATTGTTACGTCAACCAGGCTTGTTTGGTGGGGGTAACATTAAAGCAGACCAGACAAGGATTTTCTTTAAAATAAAAATTTAATTTATTAAATTATACTAAAGAAACAAAAAGCTGAGAAAGGGATAAATAAAATGGAGAATAGAAAATGGCTTAATGCAAAACCAATAGCTAAACAGAAATAGGCAAATGCAAACAAACCTAACAAAACCCAACCATAGGATAGGATACAAACCAAACGGGGTTCTAAGGAGGTAAGAGGGAGAAGCCTCTTGTCTGCTGCTTGTATGACAGCCTTTAAAGCAGACAAGCACCAATTAGGGCAAAATGGAACACCTGCAGAAGGCCTGCATCCAGAACCCTGCAAGGAAAGGGGAGAAAACCACTGCACCCGTAACGCCATATAGTGTAAAAGTTACAATGCATGGCGTGCTATTAAAATTTTTGTCTATTCTTTACACACAAACTCTAGTACTTGAGAGACAATGACTACAACAAGTAACTCATTCACCAAACCCCTAAATAAAAAAACAAAAAAAAACAACAATAATCCACTGGATGTTGTTTCCAAGTTTAAAGACGTTTCGCTTCCCATCCAGGAAGCTTTTTTAATTCAGAAAGTTAGAAACAGGGTTGAGTTTTAGGCTTTATAGAGTGGACAAAAAACAAAGCCTTGTTTTGGCCTAGAAAACATGCAAATTGAAGCGGACGAACAGGTCGGCCCCTTTGGAATGGGCAGTCGTTTCGGTTAGAAAACAAACCCCTAAATCATTAGCAGTAAAGGGCCCATCTGGTCCTGATGGCTCCCAGGCTCCACGTTGGTTGCATGGTAATAGTTATTCCAAAAAATTAAAAACAATCCACTGGACTTGGTTTTCGAGTTTGAAGACGTTTCTCTTTCCATCCAGGAAGCTTTTTCAACTCCAAATGTCAGCAACAGCGGTGGCCCCCCACTCGCCAGTGTGAATTGTAGTAGCATCATTTTATCATTTCATCCCATTATACACAGCCAGTGACATAACATTAAAAAACACACAATAAACTAAGATATGAGTAGGTCTTTACTTAAGTCTGTATGATTTCTACAGGCAGGTTAACCACAAAAGTAGATTCAACCCTGAAATTATGACTTTTAGTTTCAGTGTGCCGCCCCCAAGATTTTTCGGTCCCATCTGGCCGCCCCTATGAAACATTTCTGGAGGCGCCACTGTCCACATCACATGCAATGTCCTCTTGTCCAAGGCACCGGGGAAAATATCTCCTGCACAATAACCCCACATGCCGCCTCCATTGCCTGTGAAAGGGCTATGCATTGAAGGTGGTTACGGTCATAGACCTTCCAGCGCCAGAGAAGAACGCCCCAGTCAGATTAAAGAATGGAGAGGAAGGTTGAGTGCAGGGAAGAGCGGGGAACTGTGAACCAGTTGCAGACCAAAGCGGTCCTGTGGCTTATTTATAGTGCTTGGGCTGATTGCAAACTGAACTATTTATCTAAAACAGTTTTTACATGTGACAGTGTGCCAGACAGTTGGCAACATGTAAATAATATCCATATATGTGTACAGTGTTGCTAGGAGTGAGCTGATTATTTGGAAATTGGGTGTAAAGCGGCAAGTTGTTTTTACAGTTCCGCAAAAAGAATGGTTTGTACCGACAGTTTTGCAAAGTGTGCGTTACAAATTTGCAAACCAAGTGCAAAGCAGTGTTTGTGCTATTAGTTTTGCAAATTTGGGGAGTGGTTTTTCTATAAGTATTAATCGTTTTAGAAACTGGTGAGGTATTCTTTCAGAACATGTCATACAATCAAGAAAAACATTAATTCAACTTAACAGTTGAACAAATTTGCACTTAGTATAGTTGTAAATACTCTATTTAGAGTACAATAGGTTGACTCTGAAATTTTAACATATCACGTATCAGTGACTGAGGATTGGTTTGAGGTTTTGCAGATTGTATGTTGCTGAAAAGTGTTTGTTTGGCCAAAAGGCTGTGATTTCCGACTGTGTGGTTAAAGGAAAAAAAAAAGTGGTTGCAAGAATGGAGTTTGGTGTTCTAGTAATTGTGAAAAACCATAGTAACAACTAGAAATAAACAGCATTTTTTTTATTTTGCTTCATATCTTCACACAGTATCTGGCCAGTTTTCTGCCTGGCTCTGCTTTACCATGAGCACAGTGTGTGAGAAACTGTCCTATTTTTTTTTTTTTTCTAAGTAAACCAGGGCAGATCAGGGTGTGATGCAGAAGCAGCCATGTCTGGCATATGCAGGGTTTCACTCAAACTCATTGTGGAAGGCAGATTCAGAGCAGACAGAGCTCGGGAGCAAGAAATAAACCAGAGGGTTAACCAAAGTCCATATTCACTCTGATTTGATTAGATTGTTGTTGTTTTTCATGGGGGTTAAACTGGGTATTGATCAAATAAATGTTAAATGTCCTTTTCTTTACATCATCCTTATTCTGTTTTTTGCTCTTGTTCCTTCATTTCTACAGTTTGATTATCAGCGGGTTTGAAGACAACACTGTGAAATACAAAAAAAAGATGCAGATTCCCCCCCTCTGTGGATCAAACAGTTTAACCCCTTTTCTGCTTATTTGTAAAAACAATAGGAAAATATTTCTTCTTCTACTTGTTCTGAAACCTGAGTCGTTCAGAGTCAACATAATCAATAACAAACTAAAAAGTTGATTTTTTTTTTTTTGATTTTTCCAGTTAAATATCTGCAGATCTCTGGTCTCCTTGTTGCTAATTTATCTTAAACTTTTCTGCCCAGAATCAGCACACAAATAGACCGCAGTTATTTGTTGTATTTTATGAAAATTGCCTTAAATCACTTTTATTTAAAAAAAATTGTTATAAAAACAAAAAAAGGAGAAATGCAACAAGAAAAAGCTATTATATATATATATATATATATATAATAATAACAAAATAACAAAAGCAATTTCAAACGTTAAGTGCATTTGAATGCAGCATTTCTTTATTGGCCCACAGCTCCAGAACAGCTGAATTTTCCTCCTCATAAACGGAACCACAGCAAATTAATGCTGGTTAATCATAAAAGGGTCTGGTTTTCCTTTGATCTTTTGCACATAAACACGAGGCGCCGGCGGCACCTTGGCCAAGGTCACGTGTCAAGGATCAGCCAGCCGTTCGGTGGGAATTCTGCTTCTGATTCAAGAGCCGGATCGTTTGGTTCAACTGAACTGAATCAGTTCTTTTTCTGCTCTAAGAAAACTTTTCACTGAGGCAGTCTCCATGATGTCAGGGCAGGTTCTAACATAAATAATGGTAACAGGAAAACTTCTTCCCTTCCCATTGTAGTAACACAGTAACAGAAAACTTCAGGTGGATCCTTTTAAATTCAATCATTTTACAAATTAGGCTGAATTAAACTTAAATCCAAGACTTAAAAGCTGATTATCTCAACATACTGGAGTATTTTATTAAAACTAATCCATCCAGATCAAGTCGCCCTAGATAGTTTTGGTCCTTTGGGACAGATGTACAGGGGCTGAGCTAGATGGGGGGCCAGAGGTGGCCATGGCCACCCTTAGCCAATCATTGGCCACCCCTACCATGTTTCCCCCTCTAATACAGACGGTGGCAGCAGTAATACTCTCAAGTGGAATAATCACAACACTTTAAATTTTTCATATATTAACATTTAGCCTACATGAAAACAAAAACACTGTGGTTAATTATGCACATCCACTATATAGGCTACTATCATTAAAGACAATAAGTACAGAATTCATGCTCTTTTCAGAACTACTTTTTGTGTTTTATGGGGTAGAGAGAAAATTATTTCTCTCTGCAAGTCATCTGGGAGTATTCAGTGAAATAATAGATAACTATTTTAATATCGCCCCAGAACTCAAACTTGAAATATACTATATATATTATCTAGGAAGATGTTTAGGATATTTTGTCTTTATTTGGAAAATATGAACGTGGTTGTGCTCATTAATTTTCATATTGCAATAGTGTAGATTGACCCTGAGGTTCTGGTGCCTATCCACCAGAACAGAAATGTCTGGCTACGCCTCTGGGAAATGTTTTCTATCTTTGTTCAGATGTTCAGAAGTACCCCCAGGGTGATGGTTTGACTGGATGGATAGTGAAGGACCCCATGATGGTCCACAGAGCTGCTAATTATGTGATGGAAAGGAGCAGTGCGGTTCCGGTTCTTGTCAGTGATCCAGCTCGTAGAGCCGGCTCGGTCAGCAGAGTCCCTCGGTCCACCTGATGATCCCCCTTCAGCTCAGCTCTCCGTCCATCTGTCCACCAGCCGAACCATGGCTCCGTCCCTCCTCCGGACCTGCTGCGGGTTGATTCCGGTGACCGGGCTGCTGTCCTTCTGGTGCGCCCAGCTGCTCCACCTGGAGCCCGCGGTGGGAGAGAAGGAGGACTGGTTCCCCGCCGCGGTCAACATCACCTACCTGGACCCGGTCAGCCTGCAGGTGCGGGCGGAGAGCAGCGCGTGCGGTCGGTACGGGGAGAACTCGCCCAAGAGAGAAGTCAGAGGTCGGGTTGTGGTCCCCGTCCCCCCGCAGGACAGACAGGGGTGCGACCCGAATGTCCGGTTCCCCCCGGTCCAGAACCCCACCTGGGTGGCTCTGCTGGCTGCAGGGAACTGCTCCTTCAGGGAGAAGATCCGCAACGCAGCCAGGAACAACGCCTCTGGGGTGGTGATCTACAACAGAACCAACCACACCTTCAGCATGAAGCACTCAGGTCAGAGGAACTGGTCTGGGTGGACCAGATCTACTCCATGACAGCAGTGATCCTGCAGGAGGTGCTGGATCTGAGCAGGGGCGGAGCTAGATGGGGGACCAGAGGTGGCCATGGCCACCTTTAGCCAATCATTGGCCACCCCTACCTGCCGTAATACTCTCAAGTGGAATATTGAAAACATTTACATTTTTCATATATTAACATTTACTTGACAACAAAAACACTGGTTAATTATGCACATCAATAAACTATTATTAAAGATGATAAGAATAGATTTAATGCTCTGTTTAGAGCTACATTTGTTATTTTATATGTGATAAAGAGAAAATGATTCATCTCTGCAAGTCATCTAGGAGTCTTCAGTGAAATCAACTATTTTAATATCGCCCCAGAACTCAAACCTGAAAGAATTGTATCCTCTATACCTTTTATCTAGGAAGATGTTTAAATATATGCATCTAATTCCGTAAAAATTCAAAAAATATCCACTGGACTTGGTTTTCAAGATTTGAAGACGTTTCGCCACCTCTCCAGGAAGCTTTCTCAATTCAAATGTCTGGATCCGCAGTGAGTTTAAGTCTTATATAGACAACGCCTTGTATCGCTTGGAAACATGCAATGGTAACCGATGAATGGGTCGTTAGTTCCATTCATCAGCATATATGCATCTAATTTTTAGCAAAAGCTGTAGGAAAGGATATTTTGTCTTTATTTGGAAAATATTGACGTGGTTGCGCTCATTAATTTTCCTTTTGGAACAGTGTAGATTGACCCTGAGGTTCTGGCCCCTATCCACTTTTGGCCCCCCCTCAGTGTACATTGGTTATTGCCTGGCCACCCTTATAAAGAATTTCTGGCTACGCCTCTGGATCTGAGGTCTCAGAGTCCTGATTGATTCTGGATGAAGAACATCTCAAGGGCGGTTCTACAAAATGTTCGGGGGGCTGAAACCAGTTCAGGCTCAGTCTCTACTTGTCCCAGTGAACAGAGGCGTAGCTAGAAAATCTTTATAAGGGTGGCCAGGCAATAACCATCGTACACTGAGGGGTGGCACCAGAACCTCACGGTCAATTTACACTGTTCCAACAGGAAAATTAATTTTCAAAACATCCATATTTAAACTATACTCTCCTACAGCCTTTGCTAACAAACAGATGCATATATTTAAACATCCGTAATTTCTAGATAAAAGGTAAAGTGAATAAAATTCTTTCAGTTTTGAGTTTTGGGGCGAAAAATCTTTTCCTATTGTCATTACTTACCTACTATCAGTAAATATTCTGCATAAAATTGATATTTACAAGCACTAATGTCTACATAAATTGATTATTTGATAAGTTTTTATTAAAATAGACTCCTAGATGACTTGCAGAGACACATTATTTTATCTTTACCACATATAAAACAAAATTACTTCTGAAAATAGCATGCATTCTGTACTTATCATCTTTAATGTTAGTATATTGATGTGTATAATTAACCACCAAAAATTTTAATGTTTTGAATATTCCACTTGAGTGTATTACTGCTGCCACCTGTATTAGAGGGGGGGAAAATGCTAGGGGTGGCCAATGATTGCCTAAGGGTGGCCATGGCCACCCCTGGCCCCCCATCTAGCTCCGCCCCTGCCAGTGAACCAGCAAGAAAACAACACAATGATCCAAATTAATCGATGAAGAGGAGCAGATTTTCCAATTTAAACATCTGGTTCAACATGATATATGAAAAATGATCTTTAATTATTGCTGGATGGCTGAGAGAAAAACTTTACCCAAGAAAACATAAGAACTATTTAATTCCAGTATATGACTGTGACTATTTTGCTGTGTACAGTATTTTCTTCTGTTTTTGAATAAAATACCAACTTTGAAATGTCAGCAGGATATTCTATATGATGGAATCCCTGCTGCCACACTTTGGTTTATATTCAAACTCTGAAGCAGTAGAGCAGCCAGAAAACATCATACCTCCACCACCGTGCTCAGATATAGGTGGGATATTCTTTGCCCTGCGGGGTTTACAGTAAACACTTCACAAAGAATTTTTCTTTTCTGCTTCAGCTGTTTTTATAATTTCTTAAAAGGTTCAGAGATGTCCACTCGGTCCCACTGCTCAGAGAGAGAGAAACAAAACAATAACATTTGGAGGTTTTTTTATTCCTATTGTAGACAGAATTTACAAATAAACAACATATAATGTGACTCATATGGACCCATCAGGGCTACGTCTGACTCAAATATGGTTTCCACTCTTGGTCTCTGAGCAAGACCCTTGACCCCACACTGCTCCCCGGGCGCCTCACGGTGGCAGCCCACTGCTCCCTAAGGGGGAGGGGTTAAATGCAAAATTTCTCCAATGTGAAATCAATAAAGTTCAATTATAATTAGTATTATTTGGAAAATCTGATGCAAAGATGGATAGAGTTGAGAGTGTGATCTATGGAGTCAGAAAGGAGTCAAAATGATTGTAGATTTGAATGTGATGCCTGGAGTTTCCCTGCTGTGCTCCGTGACCCTGTTCTGTCTGCTGTGTGGATCAGGTACAGGTGACATCGTGGCCATCATGATCCCCGCACCTAAAGGTCAGGAACTCCTGACTTTGCTGGAGCGGCGCTTTGTGGTGATGATGCACATCAGTGTGGGAACCGGCAACCTGCAGAAACATGTGAGCGCAACCTCTGTGGTTTTCGTCTCCATCTCCTTCATCATCCTCATGATCATCTCACTGGCCTGGCTGCTGTTCTACTACATCCAGAGGTTCCGCTACGCTAACTCAGCAGAACGCAACCAGGTAACGCCAGAAGCTCTGAGCTACGTTCTGAGTCACTGCTGTTGTCTGATTGGTCCTAGCAATGCTGACCTGAAAGGCTATGAGGAACAATTTGGTTCCTTCATCAAAACGGAAATGCAAGCTCCTTACCGTTTTTCGCCGGCCCACTTATGGACCCCCCAGATAAAAATAATAGAAGCACAGTGAAACACGTGCGTCTCAAATGTGAAAGACGAATACACAATCTATTTTCAAGCATCACACGTTCTATTTTAAAACATCCAGACCCGTCAGCTTGTAGAGCTTTCTGCTTTTTATCCCGAATCTTCTCCGCTCCAACTTTCTTCTTTTTGCTGACTCTTTCCATGATTATTAGTCCATCCACTGAATTAAAGTATAACCGCATCCGCAGCATCCGTATTCCCATGGACCAGTACCGCTCACCACATCAGCAAGGTTGCCGGAAGTCACTGACTCACGTTTTCCAGCCCAAAAGA
>NW_015150514.1:1364919-1365704 GCF_000732505.1 Cyprinodon variegatus
CTTTGGTCGGTCTCTCAGCTCCTCCTAAACTGTCAGGTTTGGTGATCAGATTCATTTTCCTGTAACGACTGATCAGAAAACAATCAAAGAGCGGATCATCTCCAATATTTGGGGTCTTCCTGTGGATCTTCACTCCTTTCTTATGAGGTCATGTTTGTCTGTATTTGCTGCTGGGTGATGTCTGGGGCCAAGCTGAGGATGCGCATGAGTTACACTGGAAAAAATCTAAATCTAAGTCATTTTTCTTAAAATAAGTGCATTTGTTCTTGAATTGAGGAGATAAAAGAGACATTTTGTCAATGGAACAAGACTATTTACACTTAAATTAAGAAAGCACAATTGGGTTGTCTTATTTCAAGTGCATATTATCTAAGTATCTTATTTTAAGAGTACAGTTACTCATTCCATTGGCAAACTATCTCATTTACCTGCTCAAATTAAGGGTGAATACACTTAATTTAAGAAATTTTTACTTATTTCTAGATCGTTTTTGCAGTGTAAAATAGATTTGACAGTCATCTGCATAGAAGAGCAGTAAAATCCTGCGGCATCGTAAATTTAAATGCCTCCACAGAAGTCCTCCCCTTTGTGCTCACAGCCTCGAGCACATTAGCAGAGAAACCTGTTCCATCCTCCTTCGTTATGTCGTCTCCTGTCTTTAGCTCAAAGCCTCAAAGAGGCTCAAAATGGTGACCTCTGAGTCTCAGTCGAACTTCCAAACTAAAGAGTGCTTATGCTCATTCAAGCTGCATTCAGATACTTTTTCTGTTTTCTGTTTCTAAAAA
>NW_015150514.1:1366953-1368407 GCF_000732505.1 Cyprinodon variegatus
TGTGGCGTTAAAGTCCTGGTTTGTTTTTCTAGTTTATACTTTCAGCACAAATGCAGCTATTTTTCAAGGCAACAAACATAACGAGCAGAGAAGAAGCAGCTCTGTGTGAAAACGTGTTCTGTTCAGTCTTTAAAGCAGACGTCTCAGGATGTCTCAATACTCACTTTGTGTGTTTGTTTTTCTGCCTGCAGAGGCACATGGGAGATGCTGCTGAAAAGGCCCTCAGCAAGCTTCAAGTGTGCACTTTAAGGAAAGGAGACAAGGTAAACAAGACTCTTCACACTTTTCGGTTCTGTGCTGAATTAAGTTGAATGTGTTAGAATCCTGTGGATCTGTTCCTCTGCTGCCTTTCTTAGGAACCATCAAACATCAGTAAATCAAATCAATGTTCTGCTCTGGTCCTACAGAGTGGGGGCCTGTTTTCCTCTTTAGATGAACCAGAACCGGTCCTTTAGACAGGGTGGCAGAGTGTCCTCATTCTGCTGTCCTCTCTGTTTAAGGAAACGGAAGCAGACTTTGACAGCTGTGCAGTTTGCATTGAATGTTACAAAGCTAATGACGTGGTGAGGATCTTACCCTGCAGGTGAGGCTGCCGTGCTCCTGAACCTCAGCTCCATCCGACCTATATTCAGACATCCAGTTTATGGTGTGTGTGTTTCATCTTGACTGGTCAGACATGTCTTCCACAAACACTGCGTGGATCCGTGGCTCCAGGAACACAGGACGTGTCCGATGTGCAAAATAAACATCTTTAAAGCCCTGGGAATCCAAGTAAGCTTCTCTCTGGCTTAATCTATGCTGTTTGCTTGTCAAGGCCGACAAAAGAGCTAAAGATGTGTTGGTGTTTCCAGTTCAGTGCTGACTGCACAGGTGAGACCCCCCCAGACAATGAGGCCAGTGTCGGGGGTCCCCTGACCTACCCCATCAGTGCTGCTAGTGAAATCACAGTGAACGAGAGCTCAGTGGATCCTGCAGAGCGGGGGATCAACCTGCATCAGCTCCACCATCAGCCGGAAGTGGCGCCGACGACACAGATCCACACCGCTGTCAGCTGTACGTACGATGGCCTCACTCAGGGTTACAGCCAAATTGGTCTTTCATGTCTGAACCCAGTTTGACTCGGAGGTGGGGGAGGTTCTACCATTAGTTTGCACTGTCACCAAGTGGCCACAGAGGTCAATGGCAGGCTGTGATGGAGAGAGAGGTCCAGTCAGAAGTTTAACTCCCTCATCAATGATCTGGATTTCTCTTTATATATGTTTTTGTTCCAATATGCAAAGAACATAAAACTACTTTATTGAAGTTGGTTTCATCCACCGTGTCTACGTCAATTTTAAATTCATTTATCTATTTAGCAGCAATTCACAACATGTCATCTTAAGGCACTTTACAGAGACAAAACAGTCAAATTGGTTAAAAGTTACTGTCTAAGAAAATCAGCTGACTGCATCCAG
>NW_015150514.1:1370141-1377093 GCF_000732505.1 Cyprinodon variegatus
GAGATATCAAAAAAGTACTCCAGAGTGTTGTTCAGCATGGGGGTGAGTAGAAAATGAAGGCTAATCATGTTTTGGGTGTACTATTCCTTTAAGAAGTTGACTCTTCAGCAATCCCTCACACCAAGCATGCATGTAGTGCAGTGGAGAGGAAAACTCAATTTGAACAGGAAGCAACCTCCAGTAGAACCAGCAGCAGACGTAGAAAAAGAAACAGAGATACAAAAGGTACGTAAGTGTCACCCAGTTACACAGGCGGCCCGTCCAGGAAAGACACAGCCGACACAGATGAGCTCAGAGGCTGCTCCCATGTCAGAGTGTGAAAGAGAGAACACACAGTAAGTCACAGTTAGATAAACAGGACTACAACTGAAGACCATTTAGACACGGCTCTAAAACTGTTAATGAGTGTGTTCCAGTCAGACTGAGGCGGCCATTAAAGGCAGGCATACACTGTGTGATTTTTTGCCCTTTCCGGGGCAACTTTTCAGTCGTGTGAGAATTTTCGATTGGGCGGACTTTCTGCTTGATTGTGCGTCATGTAGTGTACAGGGGGTAAAGAGGGGCGATCAGCCTCTCACGACCACCTCCTGATCAGGAATCGTGAGGACCGTCATGGGCAAATCGTTCAGTGAGCATCGCAAACAAGGATTCTTCTTCTCAGATGATAACACAGAAGCAGGATGCGAGTGAAAGAGTTCTTTCTGTAAAATTGACAGACCATAGTAGCCATGTTTGCTCAGCCATGTCTTTGTCCAAATACGTCGTTGCCTTTTCTTTTTAGGGCTTTTAGCACAAAATTGCACAAATTGCAAGGCAGCACTTCATTCAGCGCTTCGTTCAGCGCTTCGTTCAGCGCTGTGAACGAAAGCCTGCGGTTTCAGTGTGAGCTGTAGCTGTGTGCAAAAATTTTTAAAAAATTCGCTCAGTGTAAGCCCAGCTTAAAGTTGGTTTAGAACGTCTTAGTTTGATGACGCCGGTCAGCACTGGGTTATCAGAGCATGAGTCCAGTGCCAGGAACTCAGTTCAGATCCTAGGAGACGTTCCCTACCAGCTAGAGAAGTCTTTTGGAGACACATTCAACTATCAGATTCCACCTTTAGACGAGGTCATGTTTGTATGATCAAAAAACAATCAAAATTCTGCACACGTGTCCATGATGAGCGGATGTGAGCGTCTGGATGGACCCAGTGTTAAAACAGGTCTCACTGAGTTCTGTTTTGCTCTGCAGGTCAGAACCGGCCTCCAATTTCCATGACGGATGTGGACTGTCCTCTGGAGCACGATGACACCAGGTCCAGAGACGGCCCCTGCTGAGGAGACACTCTTCAGAGATGATGTCATACTGGAGGAATAACGGACAGAACAGGAAAAAAACACAAACCCTCGGTTCTGTTTCACTGACTGTAAATTGGCCTTCAGAGAGGAGGGCTCGTTGTCTCCATGGAGACGATGAGAAGCAGCTCTCACATTAGAGCCTCACTGAGTAGAAGAGGAGAAAAGATGATGAGGGGTGATGAGGATGATGGTAATAATGATGATGATGATGATGATGATGGCCCTCCTCCTGCTGTTCCTCCTCAAGGCTTGCAGCTTTAACCAGCATGATGCTGTTACAAAGAATCAAAGACTTTTTCAGAGGCAGAAAACTTTAAAAAAAGCAGATTAGTCTTTCAAAATCCCGTTATCTGAGAGCAAGTCCTTTGGCTCTGCTGCAGACGTGGAGCCAAAGGCCAAAGTCCTGAGGTCCGTCTAAAGGAAAACTGATCGTTTCCAGACTGAACTCTGGATGACAGAACACAGCATCTGCTATCCAAACCCAAGCTGGCTGATCTGTTATTTCATGATGTTTATGGAATTTAGTGGGGAGTTTAGAGGAGAAAATACGCGATTCCTTCTAATTAGGTTTTATTAGTGTCCGAACCAAACCTGTAGGTTTCATCCAGCAGCAAAAAAATCTCCACAGAACATAGAACAGCCAGGTTAGGATTGGTTTAATGGAAGTTGGGTTTGCAGAGGGTTTGAAGCAGAGAGAACTTTGTTAACCCTTTGTTCGTTTTATTTCTTAGGCTCTGGTGGCCTTTAATTGTGTTATTTTTGAAGGTCTGCAGACATTAAAGTGGGTTGTGAGAGAGGGAAGAGACATTCGGCAAAGGTCAGCAGGGTCGGGAATCATACCTGCGACAGCCGGTATATGGGTCATGTACTCTAACTCCGTATTAACAGCAGACCCCAGTTCGTTTTATTTCTTGAAGGAATTTTGGTTCCTTCTTCCAGTCATCTTCATGAAGGTCCACCCGAAGCTCCTGTTTCTACAGACAGAAGAGCACAGTAATAGTTGAAGAAGCAGACAGTGGTTCTTAGAATTTCTAAAAGTAGATGGCAGATATTTTAGTTATCAGGCCCCCCTCCTGTGTAACAAACTGCCAGTTTTTAAACCCTGTCTACTTTTAAGGCTGTTCTTAAAACGTTCCTTTTTTATTAAGCTTATAGTCAGAGTGGCTCAGGTTATCCTGAGCTATCTCTATAGTTATGCTGCTATAGGCTTAGACTGCTGGAGGACATAGGGACCACTTTTCATCATTCTGCTTTATTCTGTCTGTGACCAGCTGGTTGTTCTCTCTTTCATCCTTTGAGATGAAAACTGGCTCAGAGCTCATCTAATTAACTGTTTCTTTCCCAGATAGTGCCAGCTATGGAGCTAGTTTACAGAGCTTTTCTAACATAGAAAGTACTTATAGATTAGTACTTTTTATGCTCCTTTTCTATCTCTGCTTCTATCTCCTTGAACCCCAGTCGGCCTCAGCAGAAGGCCCCTCACACTGAGCCTGGTTCTGCTGGAGGTTTCTTCCTGTAAAAGGGAGCTTTTCTTCTCCATTGTTGCTGCATGCATGCTTGGTGTGATTGCTGAAGAGTCAATATCTACATTCTCTAAAAGCTAATCCTGTGAAGTGTGTGACTGATTGCAATCAGCTGGTTTTCCTTTTACAGAAACTTTGAACATTTGATCTGACTGGATGATCAGATTGATCTGGATCTATAAAGTGACCCAAGATGAATTGAAGCTATATAAATAAACTGAGATGGATTGAAAAAATAAATATAGAAGCACAGGCTTAGCTTTGGGAGGAGTTCTTTGATACTGCACAGGGTCAGTCATCTGATGTAGCAGTAAAGGGATGGTTGGTTGGACTAAAGCTCTTAGGAGATTCTCTCTGTTTTCTTTGAGCTACAGTCAGTCAGTTTGACAGTGTAACCATGGTGATGCTTCTGAAATAAATCCTGGTCTATTGATTTCCTCTGGTTTCATTCAGTGTTAAATGTGTTTAAAATAAAAGCCGTCTGTCCGTCAGAACCGGATCAATCACTATATGGATATAAATTATCCTTCTACTCGACTAAGAACAAAACAGAGAGCCAGAGTGGTTCCCCACAGACATGGTTCTAACATTAGTTAGTTGGTGAGAAGGAACCAAAGTAGGAGCCTGAAAGAGATGATGCAGTTGAAACATCAAACTCAATAATATTAAACTGCCAATTATCCCAGTAATTTACCAGCTGTAAATGTAAATCTGGCCTGAAGAGGGCAATAACGAGCACATGAAATTCATGGGGGTGGTGAGTCATCTCTGTCCACAGGGTGAAAACAAAAGCAACCGCCTTCCAGGACTAATCAGTCGGGGGTTGATGGTTTCTCTGATGCAGCTTTCAGTATCGGTTCCACTGATTTTTACAGTAATTCGTGAAATGTAAGGAAGCATGGAGGAGTAGTGTCATGGTTTGGGAAACTTACTGCAGCAGGACATTCCAAAGACCGCCAACCAAGAATCCAACATGTCCCTGTTTTCTACCACAGAATATTGATAGAAAATCATCGAAAACAAAATGAACGTCGGCAGAAGAAGAGGCGGATCCAGAGACAGAAGAGTGACCCAAAGCCTACCACTGAGGAACAGCCAACTTTTAAAAAGTGGTCAGAGTCCATGGTCCAGTTAAAGTCCATGGTTCAGTCAAAGCCCGCGTATAGTCCTCTTAGGCTACGTTTACACTGCAGGCCTTGATGCTCGATTCTGATGTTTTTGTGAAATCCGATTTTCTTTATGTTCACATTGCCGTAAACCGCATTCTTACAGTTGAAGTTCCCACATGCGCAGTAGAGGACGCAATGGCGTCACAAGCCAGCGTGCTTCGTGTTTACGGAAGTAAACATGGATGTAGTGCTGGAGAGCATCTTTCCAAACCTTAAAACCTTAATCTTTCCAATACTGCTCTCCACATCATCGTCCGTCATGGTGTTTGTTTTTCTTGCTGCTTCTGTGTAGCAAGAAGCAGGATAGTGACCTTTGTTGGGTATTAATGGCGTTCAGGTGGGATGAATGTGAAATGGCTGTTCAGATACAGGTCGCATTTGAAAAGATCAGATTCATATCGGATTCAGGACCACATAGCCAAGTGTTGGATTTGAAAAAATCCGATCTGTGCTGTTCAGACTGCCATTAAAAGATCAGATCCAGGTCGCATATGGGCCAAAGAAATCGGATTAGGGTCACTTCAGGCCACGGTGTGAATGTAGCCTTAGATTCTGTGAGCTGAATGTTGTTTTAAATGCAACAAACATTAAAGAACTGAAATGAAGCAGAGTGCTCTCCCAGACCTGGACTTAGACCTGGTCCAGACCTGGATCGTACCTAGACTAGACTAGACTTGGACCAGACCTGGACCTGTCAATATGTCAGCTAAAGATGAAAGGTCACATGGAAGGTGTCTTAACTTCTGCTCAGCTAGAAAACCCATTTCTGTCGTTTGTAAAACCAGTTTTTGGTTCCTAACAGATCTTCTCTGCTCCACCTAAAACCTCTGAGTTGGACCTTAAGCTGTTCTAGATCAGCGGTTCTCCATGCTACCTCAAGTACCAACCTCTGTTAAGCACTTCCTGTCTACTAAGTCTATTTTTCCTGCCTCTGAAATTTGATGCTGGCCTTCCAAATCCTCTGGTCCATTTGGACCTTTAGTCAGTATCTTTGGGGCAGCTGTTGTTTTCCATAAAACAGATCAAAAGTTTCATTTGAATGACTGTCAGAGAGTCTAAATGAGTGTAATCAGCCAAAGGAAGACGAGTCCTTTGGATAGAACTGATTAAAATATTTGTAAAGCATGAGAGTAAACTTGCTGATTGGAAGCTGAACCCGACAATGGTTTCAGAGTTTCAATCAAACGTTCTTGATGAGGAAGAACAGAGAACAGAGAGTGTGTCGTGCTGTTTGGGTTTGTCTGTCAGGGAACAGTAGTTTCTGTCCGAGACACTTTCACACCCAACTGTTGCCATCACATAACTGCTGTCAGAGCAGGAACCGGTTACCATGGGAACACACATGATAGAAGGATCACTATTTACATGCCAATGGTTGGTTTGGTCCTAACATCCCTGCTGGGATATTAACCAGAACTGGGTCTACAACTGGATCAGAGCATCCAGGCCCAAAGGATGCAGATACAGAATCAATGTTCTGATCATCACAGTCCTCATTTTCCCAAACAAACCCTGCAGAGATTCCTGTATGGGGAGCAGCAGAGGACCAGGGAGAATCCCAACAGCTCCTCAAACTGTTAGTCTGATATGAGACAGAAGTTGGGGCTAAACAATCCGATCTTGTTTTCCTTTCCTTCCCCTAAAAGCAGAAGTGATCCAGAGTTTGGAAAGAACCAGGATTGGATTTAGGAACCAAGAAGTGGAACCAACACTCCGAGATGTTTTGTTTTTGTTGAGCTGATGCTCATCACAATTATTCTCATCTTCATGAGTAATAAGGATTTTTTTTTTTGACACCCCCTTATCTAAGGTGTATTTCCCTTTTTGAACAAACTGAGTCAGACTCTGATTTCAGTGATCTAAATACAATGGTGTTGTTGTTGACATTAAAAGTCAGAAGCTGAAGGTATAGTCATCTAGTCCTCTCTGTGGGGTGGGGGGGGGACCAATCATTTCTGTCTCTGCAGCAGCAGCAGCTGTAACCCGTGAGAGTCTGCGGCGAGGCGCCTCGCTGCGGTTCACTGAAGGGGAAAGTTTCAAACAACCACCTGAAGCCGAGCTTAGTCAACCCCCGCCCCCGAAGAAAACATACACTACCGTCTCTCCATATCCTGTTTTTGAGGCCACAGAAAACTGAAAGCAAAGCAAGCTGCTCTCAGGATATGTGAAGCTGTTCAGGTCCCCTTTGCTCCTCATCTCTGACCTTCAGGTCCGGATGAAGCTCATGGACCTGATGCTGGCATATTGGTTGGTGGTTAGCAGGATTACAGCATGGTGTCTAGTTCACATCTCTGCTGAGTCTTTTCTTCACACTTAAACTCTCACCTCCAAGTTATCTAAACACATTTTAAAGCTTTGAAATATTTTCACACCTTAAGTGAAAAAGACACCTGAGCGGTTTTCCTTTACAGGCTTCAGAGTAAATGGGGCTGATGGAAGCTTTTGAGGGGACAAATGTGTTGAAATCAATCCTGCCTCAGCAGTGGAAGATTCTGTGGGGCTTCTCACATCTTTTCAGGTTGCAATAAAAAAATTTTTTTTGTTGCAATAAAAAAATTTTTTTTCAACTCAATAAATTGTAATCTAATCAAACCCTTGGAGAAAATCTGACCATAACTTTTTTCCAATCTATACAAAGACTGAAAGGCATTATGGGAAATGAACTTTCAACCTTCACACTCAGAAACTATCATATCACAGACATCTAAAACCCTCTACCATGTTTGATGATAAAATAGAAAAAAAAGCAGAATAACAGCAAACAAAAATAAACAAAATGTGTGATAAAAATAAAGCAATTGGACCACAACCTTAAACAAATAACGTCTACAGTCAAAGGCAGCTCTAAACAAATGGGTTTTTAACTTTGACTTGAAAGAATGAAGGCTTTAAGTGGAGCATAGGAACTAAATGCTGCTTCTCCAC
>NW_015150514.1:1377348-1380156 GCF_000732505.1 Cyprinodon variegatus
GCCCACCCCTGGTGTACAGAGTAGGCTTAAAGTAGAAGACCTGGGTGGTCTGTGAGGTTGAGACACTGACAACAAATCTGTTATTTATTGAGATGCTGATCTATTCAGTGATTCAGACTAACAGAAGGATTTAAAAGTCTATTCTCTGAGCTACAAGGAGCCTGTGTAAGGACTTCAGGACCCGGTTGATGTGTTCTACTTTCTTAGTTCTAGTGTAATTAGATTAGTTTCTAACTCCCCCCATACAAAACAAATCGACAAAGTTTTCAAACTTTCCTGAGGGTGACATATAAGCAGATATGAGCATTAATTCTAGTGTTGCACTGATACCAATACCAGTATTGGGCAGGGCCCCGATCCAGCACTAAAATGGTGGTATCGGTATCGGCGAGTACCAACAAATAGGGCACCGATACCATTTTGAGAGCCAAAGGTGTATTTAACTATTGTCACCCATTCCAGGTAGACAATAAAAAGTTGTACTGGATTGTAGCCTGATAAACCAGACTAAATGTGAGACTAAATGTGTAATTTAGTCTGGCCCCAATGAATGAGACATTGGAAGATTGTTGATGAAAACAACCCGTTGTCTTTCAAACCATTTCTGTGCCTATTGGCCAACGCTCTGACCAATGAGGGCAACTGACTGTGACGTAGTAAGCGCGACAGAAAGCTGGGGGATTGTACGAATACGTGTACAAATACATCCTTCTTAAAAATGAATGAGCGTAGAGCCTCTGCTCACGTTTCAACGAAAACCCCAAGTCTACTCCTTCCAAAACTGATTCCAAAGCTGAGTCAAACAAGAACTGTTCAATAGTTGTTGCCATCTTCTTTGTTGTGCTTTCTCCAGCTTCACGCAGCTTTGTCGTCACGCCCTCAAAACGTTGCTCGCTTTGCATTCAAAAATTCAAAACACATTACTGCGTTGTGATTGGCCCGCCAGTTCTAGGGCCTGGGGCATTGATCGAGGCTAGACCAAACTCGCAGGAAAAAATGATTTTGGATGGGTGGGGCTAGTATACTAGGCTAACTGGATTCCCTTTGTATTAGTCTTTTTCCTGCTTCACAAAGGTAGGCAGCAGCTAGAGAAAGTCATGATGGCAATTATTTTACATCCAAGTAGTATGTAGTTCTTCATATACACACACATCAATTTTAAACCGATGGTATCGGTATCGGCCAATACTGCACAGCCAGGTATCGGGGCCAAAAAATGGCATCGGCTCAACACTAATAAATTCCTCTATATTCTGTTTCTTTGCTGGATGAATGGTTTTCTATCATGTGGTTCCCACTGTGCTCCTGTTTCACAACATAAGGTTTATTTTTCTCACTTTGTTTTTGTGTTTGAATATTTACCAGCATACAGAAGGAAAGAAAAAGAGGACAAGAATAAAGCAAGATGGAAAAAAATTATTTTTAAAATCTGACACACTTTCACACCGAACTGTTGCCATTTAATTAGACCACTAACTAATGTGTTACAGGTTATTCATTTCCTTAGAAAATGACCTACATATCTGAAATATTATATTACACATTACATAAGCGACAAAAATTACCTAATCAGAAATAATGTTTAGTTATTTCTTCTGCAGATGAAAAACTAAAATCTGGTGGAGTGCATCTTTACTCTGACAGACTGGAGTTCATTTCTCTGAAGTTTTTGTAACCTCGCCATATCCAACAATTATCAATACAATGACGCAGATTTGACACAAAAGGTTTGTTGCACAACATCAATCTGCACATATGGCCTTTAGTTAACAGGAGGTTCGCTTGTGGGGTGTGGTTCCGGGGAATGCATTAGTTTATGGATATTAACGCGGTTCCAGAGCTAATCCCTGTGTTTGGCCTACAGGCTGAAGGTGGTTGCAGCACTGAAGCGCGCATTGACGTTCAGAACCATCATGAGGGTCTGTTATCAGTCTGACCCTCGGATCGTTTTCATCAATAGATAAAAACTGGGAGACATTTTGTTCCCTCCAACATACACATTAAAAAACACCTCAAATCCTGGCTCAAGTTTTAAGGAGACGCAACGGTTTGGCCCACACTCCTCTGCCTCCTGCGCGCTGACGACACGCGAGCCTTCGCTATGGAAAGACATTTTACGATTTACTCAAGTTAAAGAAAGTGGGGATTTACCTCTGCATAATAGGTTCTGCAAGACAAGAAACAACCAGCAGGACATCAGCATAAAAAGATGGTTATGCAACAGCAATCAATACTGTGTTCCAGATCCTCTATCAGCTGCTCAACAGTGTTTACATATTCAAATATTTTTAACAGCACTACAGCTAAAGTGGGCAGAAGAACGACTCTCTTGTTTAACCCTCTAAGCCAAAGATGATTCAAAGTAAATTAAATTGTAGCTCTTGTTCCTACCCTATTATACTGGGAACATGAATTAGGAATAGGAAGTATAGGAACAAGGACTATAGGAAAATGAGCTATAGTAACAGGAGCTATAGGAACTATGGGAACAGGAACTATAGGAACATGAGCTACAACAACTATAGGAACAGGTACTGCAAGAACAGGCACCATTGCAACAGGAGCTACAGCAACATAAGCTATAGGAACAGGGGCTAAAGGAACTATATTATCAGGCACTATAGGAACAGGAGCTGGAGGAACATAATCTATAGGAACATGAATTACAGGAACTATAGAAAGAGGAACTACGGGAACATGAACTATGAGATCAAGAGCTAGGGGAAAAGGGACTTAATGAACATGAACTATAGGAACATGAGCTACAACAACTATAGGGAGAAGTACTGCAAGAACAGGCACCATAGG
>NW_015150514.1:1381211-1387059 GCF_000732505.1 Cyprinodon variegatus
ACATGAGCTACAACAACTATAGGGAGAAGTACTGCAACAACAGGCACCATTGGAACATGAACTACAGGAACCAGAGCTATGGAACTATATTATCAGGAACTATAGGAACAGGATCTATAGAAACAGGAGTTACAGAAACTGTAGGAATAGGAACTACGGTAACATGAACTATAAGATCAAGAGCTAGGGGAACAGGAACCATACGAACATGAACAATAGGAACAGGAACTGTAAGAACAGAGGCTGTAGGAACATGAACTAAAAGAACAGGAACTATAGGAACATGAACTATAGGAACAGGAGCTATAGGAACAGGAGCTATAGAAAAATAGCAATGGGAGCAGGAACTACAGGAATGGGGACTAGAAACAGGAACTATAGGAATAGAAGCTTAAGCAACTATAGAAGTAGCTGGGAGCTGGGAGTTACTATGTGAGGTACTCTGATGGAGCCAGGTTCTTTACTGATAGGATGAGTTTATTTTTTTTAATTATTATTTGTTTTATATCCAGAACCTCCACCTCTGTTGTTACTATCTCATATGTTTATCCATATCAAATCTGTATAAGTCTCATGCAAAAAATAATCCTCCAGTTTCTTAACCTGCCAGGTTTGTGCTTCGGTTTGAAACCAGATCATCAAGGAAAGAGATTTACGCACTAACTTTATCAAAAAGGGTTCTTTTCCTAACCTGAAGGTTTTTAGTATTCCAGCTTTGTCCTCAATAACTTTGATGAGTAAAACAACGAATGTGCTGTTATTCCTCAGCTTACGAACACAGAGTAGGTAAAGTGATGCTGGTCTTAAACAAGCATGCGCCAAATGTTCTGAGTTAATATGATTTGTAGGGCCCACCAGCCTTATCGGGCCTGGGTTCATCTGGGTTTGTTAATCCTTAGATAATATGTGATTTGACATTAAATTAAAATAGAAAGAAAATAATGACACGTAAATGCATGAAGAACGATTTTCTCCAGAGGTGGGGGGCCACCCTCCACCTCAGGCTAGATTATCATGTCTGGTTTGTGATTTGCGTAAAACTGAGTGAAAGAGATGCTTGGTTTTTCAAATGATGCTCCAGTTCTGGTCCTATTTGTCTCGGTGGTTTGGGTTTGCCTCCCCCTGATTATCAGTGGCTTCCATCTGAACAATGCCTGGAGCTCTCTGGGGGAGGTACTCCAACACTAGTGGCAGGATCTCTATTTAAAGCAGAGGTAGCCAATAAATGCTCATACGTCTTTCCATACTGAGGCGCTTCAGCTGAGGAAGAGGAGGAGGAGGAGGAGCAGAGCACCGCGGTGTCAGTGTCGGGTTCTGGCTGTCAGGTTCTGGCTTATTCCTTGGCGCACGGACGGGTATCGCTGTTTGGACACATTTCGGTCCGGTTCCGTGGATTCTTCGCCTGCCGGTTCCGCCCCTGCTGCTGATCCAGGCTGGCCGCTTAAAGACGCACTGATTCCTTTCAGACTGCCAGCTACCAGCTGTTATTTACAGGCTGAACCGAACCCAGGTTTTTGCACGAGCGGCTGTGAGCGCCTTTGTTCTGGGAATATCTCTGGATCCCGCGTCCTGCTGATGAAGGTGGAGGATCCAGGAGAACCGGGCCTGTTCTGAACCACACATTAGAACTTCAATGGTTCTGTAAGGGGAGCGGAACCAGGAACATGTGGGTCATTCCTGAAGATGTGCTGCTGGCCGGAGCGCTGTGGGTCACCGAGAGGGCGAACCCGTTCTTCATCCTGCAGAGACGGAAGGGCCACGGAGGAGGAGGAGGAGGTGGAGGAGGAGGAGGGGGAGGGCTGGCCGGTGAGTCTCTGCACAAAAACAACAACAACAGCAGCCACGTGAGCAATCAGCTGCGAGCTGACCTTTCACCTCCGATAGCTGATTGATCATGTTGATGATTGATGTACCGGCTTTAATCCTGGAAATACTCCCACGGGACCCTGTGACGTCACCCTGTGTTTGCTGCAGCTCAGACAATCATGTCCTCTGCTGCTTGGAGGCTGGAGAACAGGAAGCTGTTTCTGCTGCTTCATGCTGAATCATCCCTCCTCCTCTTCCTCATCTTCCTCTTTAGAAAACTCCATCCAAGAGGAGGAGCAGGAGGAGGACCTGACAGCCTAAGGATGAGGTGTGAAATGCAGGAGCAGCTGATGGTTGAGATCTAGATGCTCTGAGGTGTGACAGCAGGTGGGGGGGCACCAGCTGAACATCCAGGATGCTCCATGGTCTGAGAAGAAAGTCACATGATGTCTCAGCAGAACCGCTTTCTGATTGGATTTGTGGCTCCCTAAGGTGCTAACAGGAAGCAGCAGCTATCAGAACCAAATGGTTTGGACCCGTGAAGCTAGGCGGGGTTAGGATGCAACCGATGGATTCGTTAACCAATGATCAGACAGATGGTGAAGGTATCTGGGGGCTTCATGACCCCATGATACTTCTTGCTCCTGAGGGCCGGAGAAGTGGCTCTGACGGGCCGGATTGGGCCTCATGTTTCAGGCGGTTAATGATTTGATGTTTGCTAACAGACATCTATAGCTGCAGCGACCCTGATGACTGCTGGGGGTGCCAGCAAAGCAGTAGAAGCCCCCCCAGACCTCAGAGGGGCAACGCTGCCACCTGATGCTCTGACACCTTCTCCATGTGAAAGGGTTATCTCTTCGCTGACGGTTTCCTCCAAATGTTTAAAGAGCTTCTATCGGATTAGTCGGCAGTTAGAGTGCATGGCGATGAAGATGAGGAGGAAGAAGCAGGAGCTTCTGTTTTCAGCTGCATCAGTTTTGGTCCGGTGGGTGGTATAGGTTGTTGATGCTGTGGTTCCCCACCACAGGTTCTGGTGTTGAAGTTGTGGGCTGGGTGTGGGTGGGGGGAAGGTCTGGTACGTGGTGACGTGACGGCAGGAACATCTGATTGTCTCAGTTTTCTACAAAAACACACGGAATCACCTGATCTCCAGGCTCGGTTCTGGTCAGCTGCCTGTTTTCCAGTCAGGATCCAGACACATCTGGGTTGAGCTGAGCAGAATCAGCCAGGTTCCTCCTCCAGCTGATCCTTAGCTAATAGTTACCAGCACAATTACCCAGAGATTCTGTTCTGGGTTTTTCTCTTTGTAGGCTGACATGCAGGAAACCTCAGCTCACATGAGGACCTACCCAGTGGTTCCATGTACTGACCCAGTGGACCCAGTGGTTCCATGTTCTGACCCAATGGACCCAGTGGTTCCATGTACTGACCCAATGGACCCAGTGGTTCCATGTACTGACCCAGTGGACCCAGTGGTTCCATGTACTGACCCAATGGACCCAGTGGTTCCATGTACTGACCTAATGCACCCAGTTTAGGGAAGCTAGAATCGAAACCTGATGGTTTTGCTTCACAGAGCAAAAGTCTTGGTTCTGGTTCTCAGGCAGCCTCCAGGCGTTGGACGTGACTCTGCACTAACAGCATGAGGAAGCTGGTTCTGACCCGTTTATCAGAATGATGTCAGCATCTTTCACAGAAACGGCTGCTAAACATCAAATGAACATAAAAACAGGAAACAGATCCCCATGGGTGAGCCTTGCTGTTCACCACAGAAGCAGAACTTTAGAGCAGAAAGAAGCAGTTTTCTAACCTTAGAACGTAGAATTTCGTAGATCCAAGAACATCTCCAAATGTAGAACATCTCTGATCAAAGACGGTATGTGATCGTAGAGCGTCTTTGATCATAGAACATATTTAAACGTAGAACCTGTCTGATCCTTGAGCGTCTTTGACTGTAGACCATCTCAAAACATGGCAATTATCGTAGAACATCTCTAAACCTAGAAACTCTCTTAAGGTAGAACATAGAATGTCTTTGATGCAGAACACCTTTAAAAATAGAACGCTTTTGATCATAGAACATCTCTAAATGTAGAACATCTCTAATAGTACAACACCCCTTAACATAGATATCTCTAAACGTAGAAGGTCTCTGATCATAGAGCATCTTTGACTGTAGACCATTTCTAAACATGGAACGTCTCTTAACGTAGAACAGCTCTAAGCCTAGAAGGCCTCTGATCATAGAACATCTCTTAACTTAGACCGTCTCTGACCATAGAGCTTCTTTGGTCGTAGAACATCTTTGAACACAGAGCTTCTTTAAAGTACAACATCTCTAAAGTAGAACATCTCTGAATGTAGAACATCTCTGAACGTAGATTGTCTCTGACCATAGAGCTTCTTTGGTCGTAGAACATCTTTGAACACAGAGCTTCTTTAAAGTACAACATCTCTAAAGTAGAACATCTCTGAATGTAGAACATCTCTGAACGTAGATTGTCTCTGACCATAGAGCTTCTTTGGTCGTAGCACATCTCTGAACACCGAGCTTCTCTAAAGTAGAACATCTCTAAAGTAGAACTTCTCTGAATGTAGAACATCTCTGAACGTAGATTGTCTCTGACCCTAGAGCCTCTCTGTTGTATGACCGTTTTGGTCAGTTCCTCCCATCTGACTGAAATAAACAGATTAACCAATCCATTAATTATTAATTATCAAAGAGGCCATTAGTCAAAAGGAGGTAAGAACTGTGCTCTGTCCTTGAAGGAGAAGACGTTTCAGATCAGATAAGGCATAACCCCAGGTCCACTGTGTGAACTTTAAACTGTAGCGGTTCTAGTCCTTCTAAAAGTCCTTCTGTCTCCAGTTCATCCATGGTTTCATAAATCTGAGTCATTTATCCCCCTCAGTCTGTTCAGCTGTTTGATATTTTATTTTCTGTCCTTCCAGGTTTGCTGGTGGGAACTTTGGATGTGGTTCTTGACTCAAGTGCTCGTATGGCCCCATTCCGGATCCTCTACCAGACTCCTGATTCTTTGGTGTACTGGATCATCGCTCATGGTAGGAAAACCCAAACATTAAGTCATTAGTGATGCCAAATATAGCAGAAAATAACCAGAATATATGGGAATAAATCTTGAATTTTAACCTTGAAAGTTGACCCTCGTCACAGCTGCCAAGTGCAGCTGGAACCTCTATGTCCGAATTAAAACAGCAATGTGAGGGAATAGATTAGAGGTGGACTGAAATGTGTTTTTTAAGGCCGATATATAAGGCAGCGCTGAGGGACGCAGGCAGGGACTGTAGAACCATGGCTGTTTTCACGTGAAGTTGCTAAACTCTCCAGAGCGAAATCTCTAGATTAGGCTTTTTTCTAGGTTTCTGAAAAGTCTCCAAATATAAAGTCGCTAAGTTAGCAGAGCAGCGACCTGTAGCCAGCAGCTACGGTGGAAAAAAATCAAAAACGAAAAAAAAATTTTCTTCAAATAAGTGCATTTGTTTATAATTGAGGAGCTAATTGGGCTAGTTTGCCAATGGAACAAGACAATATGCATTGAAAATAAGAAAAAAAAAACAAAAAACAATTGCATTGTCTTATTTCAAGTGTATATTATCTAATAATTTCATTTTAAGGGTAAAAATACAAATTTCTTTTGAAAATCTTATTTACCTACTCAAATTAACTGTAAATGCACTTAACTGAAGACATCTACATCGTTTTTGCAGTGCTGCAGCGTCATATGCTAACAGTTGTATAGCAAGACAGAACAAGCAATGTTTGCTTTTCAAAATAAATCTTCATGATATTTGAATTCATTTGAAACTAGAATAAGTGTGCAGTTAAACAGGATGCTCTAGTCTTTTAACATATTTATTATTCACTCTGAATGTGTGGAGTCTTTTAATTTGCTGCAGCTGAATGCTGACATCGGTCAAAGGAGGGAGAAACCCTTCATCTCTTCTTCTTCCTCAATTTTCATGATAAAATACTCTACTTTAACATTTTCACAAAATGTGACCTTTTTTTGGCAGTTTGGAA
>NW_015150514.1:1388644-1410624 GCF_000732505.1 Cyprinodon variegatus
GCTACTGGATTGATCTGCCAGCATTGTTCTGGGATCATTATCTACCCATGGATCAGTTTTAATTTTGTATCTGAGCATCGATTGGATCTATTTCTGACCAATGAAGGAAGTTGAACATGTTTGTTGCTGACGTACGGCGCTGTTTACCCTCTGGTCTGTTACACAAGCTCTCAGCTGTATGTTTGGATCTTCTGTTTTGCTAAAACTGCTCCTCAGAGCCTAAGGGGTTTTGTTTGATGGCCAGAACCGTTTAAAAAGTATTAGGTTAACCGTGAAAGAGTAAAAACATGACAACAGAACTGCTGATTAAACGGGTTTGGGCCTCCTCTGTTTGGAGGTTTATGTCAGAGATGAGCTCCTGCAGATGCATCCACTCCTTTTAAGGGGGTTAGACCTGTTTTTTGATGATGCTGTTATGGGTTATTATCTGCAATGATTCTCATGATTAGATATCTTCTAACTCTGGCTTTAAATGTCAGCAATGTCCTGCAGGAACAGCTGGACTTTATTCTGTTTAAGATGGATTTAGTGCAGAGAAAAGCCCTCAGGTCATTGCAGCTTTTTAAAGATTTTCACTTTCACTTGATAAGTATAGAACATTTTGCATGATGGTTTTTTTTTTATCATAGACTTCTTTCAGCTCTCCTGTCTGTGCGTCATGTAAGTACTGCTGCAGCTACCCTCATTATCTGCTTCTCACTCATCCTTGTCTTCTTTTGCAGGAACCTCTCGTAAAGAGATCACGGAGCACTGGGAGTGGCTGGAACACAACCTGCTGCAGACACTGTCCATATTCGAGAACGAGAACGACATCACCACCTTTGTCAAGGGGAAGGTGCAGGTAGGTCATCTGCCTCGAGCTGAAGGCGTCTTTGTGTGAAACCAGTGGAAATGTGGATCTTTAAATGTGGTGCGTTTGTTTACTGGGCATAAAGTTCAGACTGAGGACAACTCCCAGGGATTGTTGCCGTAGTGGGTCTGAACATACTCTGGGTGTCAGGGTATTTCCTGTACTCGTCTTTTCCTGCTTCATCTGGGACCAGGCTGCAGGGGTAGCAGTCTCAGTAGAGACTCCCAGACTTCCTTCTCCACAGACACCTCCTCCAGCTCTGCTGGGGAAAGCCTTAGGTGCTCCCAGGCAGCCAAGAGATATAGTTCCTCCAGGCCTCATAATGATGGGACATGCCTTGAACACCTCCCGAGAGAGGTGTTCAGGGGCATCTGAGGACGATGTCCGAGCTACCCCAGCTGACTCCTTTTGATGTGGAGGAGCAGCAGCTCTACTCCGAACCCTTCCTGAATGACCGAGCTCCTCACCCTATCTCTAAGGGAGAGCACAGCCACCCTGTGGAGAAATCGAATTTTTGCCACTTGTATCCAGGATCTCATGCTTTCAGTCATGATCCAGATTTGATGACCATAGGTGAGGGGAGGAATGTAGCCTGACCAGTAAATCGAGAGTTTTGCCTTTTTGCTGAGCTCTGTCTTTCTCACAACATACTGGTTCAGCATCCGCAATATAGCAGCAGTTGACCAATCCGTCTATGGATCTCCCACTCTATTTCCCCTCACTCGTGAGCAGGACCCCAAGATACTTAAACTTTTACACTTGAGGCAGGGACTCTCTTCTAACCTCCTCCACCTTTCCGGTCGAGAACCATGGTCTCGGACTTGAAGGAGCTGATTCTCATCCCGGCCGCTTCACACTCAGCTGCGAACTGCTCCAGTTCATCCTGTAGGTCTTGCCAGGAGCGAGCCAGCAGAACCAGGTCATCCGCTAAAAGCAGGGACAAGTTCCGGTCCCCAAACCAGACCCCTCCAGTCATTGGCAATGCCTAGAAATCCTGTCCAAAAAGGTTATGAACAGGGCCACTGACAGAGGGCAGCCCTGGCGGAGTACAACATGCACCAGGGAGAAGTCCAACTTAAGGCTGGCTATGTGGACCAGGCTCCTGCTCCGCTTGTAAAGATCAGATGGCCCCTAGTTAAGACCCCCCCCCACACCGTACTCCTGAAGGGCCACCCATATACACTCCCCGGCCACTTTATTAGGTACCCCATGCTAGTAACGGGTTGGACCCCCTTTTGCCTTCAGAACTGCCTCAATTCTTCATGGCATAGATTNGCATTGTTCTGGGATCATTATCTACCCATGGATCAGTTTTAATTTTGTATCTGAGCATCGATTGGATCTATTTCTGACCAATGAAGGAAGTTGAACATGTTTGTTGCTGACGTACGGCGCTGTTTACCCTCTGGTCTGTTACACAAGCTCTCAGCTGTATGTTTGGATCTTCTGTTTTGCTAAAACTGCTCCTCAGAGCCTAAGGGGTTTTGTTTGATGGCCAGAACCGTTTAAAAAGTATTAGGTTAACCGTGAAAGAGTAAAAACATGACAACAGAACTGCTGATTAAACGGGTTTGGGCCTCCTCTGTTTGGAGGTTTATGTCAGAGATGAGCTCCTGCAGATGCATCCACTCCTTTTAAGGGGGTTAGACCTGTTTTTTGATGATGCTGTTATGGGTTATTATCTGCAATGATTCTCATGATTAGATATCTTCTAACTCTGGCTTTAAATGTCAGCAATGTCCTGCAGGAACAGCTGGACTTTATTCTGTTTAAGATGGATTTAGTGCAGAGAAAAGCCCTCAGGTCATTGCAGCTTTTTAAAGATTTTCACTTTCACTTTATAAGTATAGAACATTTTGCATGATGGTTTTTTTTTTATCATAGACTTCTTTCAGCTCTCCTGTCTGTGCATCATGTAAGTACTGCTGCAGCTACCCTCATTATCTGCTTCTCACTCATCCTTGTCTTCCTTTGCAGGAACCTCTCGTAAAGAGATCACGGAGCACTGGGAGTGGCTGGAACACAACCTGCTGCAGACACTGTCCATATTCGAGAACGAGAACGACATCACCACCTTTGTCAAGGGGAAGGTGCAGGTAGGTCATCTGCCTCGAGCTGAAGGCGTCTTTGTGTGAAACCAGTGGAAATGTGGATCTTTAAATGTGGCGCGTTTGTTTACTGGGCATAAAGTTCAGACTGAGGACAACTCCCAGGGATTGTTGCCGTAGTGGGTCTGAACATACTCTGGCTGTCAGGGTATTTCCTGTACTCGTCTTTTCCCGCTTCATCTGGGACCAGGCTGCAGGGGTAGCAGTCTCAGTAGAGACTCCCAGACTTCCTTCTCCACAGACACCTCCTCCAGCTCTGCTGGGGAAAGCCTTAGGTGCTCCCAGGCAGCCAAGAGATATAGTTCCTCCAGGCCTCATAATGATGGGACATGCCTTGAACACCTCCCGAGAGAGGTGTTCAGGGGCATCTGAGGACGATGTCCGAGCTACCCCAGCTGACTCCTTTTGATGTGGAGGAGCAGCAGCTCTACTCCGAACCCTTCCTGAATGACCGAGCTCCTCACCCTATCTCTAAGGGAGAGCACAGCCACCCTGTGGAGAAATCGAATTTTTGCCACTTGTATCCAGGATCTCATGCTTTCAGTCATGATCCAGATTTGATGACCATAGGTGAGGGGAGGAATGTAGCCTGACCAGTAAATCGAGAATTTTGCCTTTTTGCTGAGCTCTGTCTTTCTCACAACATACTGGTTCAGCATCCGCAATATAGCAGCAGTTGACCAATCCATCTATGGATCTCCCGCTCTATTTCCCCTCACTCGTGAGCAGGACCCCAAGATACTTCAACTTTTACACTTGAGGCAGGGACTCTCTTCTAACCTCCTCCACCTTTCCGGCCGAGAACCATGGTCTCGGACTTGAAGGAGCTGATTCTCATCCCGGCCGCTTCACACTCAGCTGGGAACTGCTCCAGTTCATCCTGTAGGTCTTGCCAGGAGGGAGCCAGCAGAACCAGGTCATCCGCTAAAAGCAGGGACAAGTTCCGGTCCCCAAACCAGACCCCTCCAGTCATTGGCAATGCCTAGAAATTCTGTCCAAAAAGGTTATGAACAGGGCCGCAGACAGAGGGAAGCCCTGGCGGAGTCCAACATGCACCAGGGAGAAGTCCAACTTAAGGCTGGCTATGTAGACCAGGCTCCTGTTCCGCTTGTAAAGATCAGATGGCCCTTAGTTAAGACCCCCCCCCACACCGTACTCCTGAAGGTACACCCATATATATATCTTCACCCAAGAGTTCAAGACATGCAGCCGAAGGTCACAAGATACGACTACAAAGTGGATCATCGACCTGTTAGTGCCAGTTGAAACGTAGGACATCCTTTTGCCTGAACATGGTGTTCATTATGGACAATCTGCACAGAAGTCAATAAAACAGCACACGGGTTCAGAGCTTTGGGTCAGTTCCTCCCGATTGCGCCACGCCAGGTGTCACTGTCGTGTCATTGAAATCCCCCAGCAGAATGGAATCAAAATCAAAAATAATTTTTCCTCTAAAAAAAAAAATGTTTCCTCTAAAAACAAAAGTTAATGTCAGTCACTTTGTGTTCCTGGGTTTGTAACTGAGCAGCTCCTCACCTCACCTTGTTGTTGTCTGTTCCAGGGTATCATCGCCGAGTACAACAAGAACCATGACGTCAAGGAGGACGACGACACTGACAAGTTTAAGGAGGCGAGCTCCAAGTTTCGGAAACTGTTTGTGATGCCAGAGGAGGAGAAGCTGGTCAATTATTACTCCTGCAGCTACTGGAAGGGGAAGGTTCCTCGGCAGGGATGGCTCTACCTTAGCATCAACCACCTCTGCTTCTACTCATACTTACTGGGAAAAGAAGGTGCCTGATCCCTCCTCCTTCCTGCACACACAACACGTCTCCAGTGCTGGGAACATTTTAAGCTTATTGATGAGTCAGTCAATGTCAATAACAGCAGATGTGATTTCAATGAACAAACATATCTGGTTTATTTACAGAACTTAAAATCCAGTTAAATGGTCAGATTCCAGTTCTGTCCCAGTCATCCCAGTTCATTTACGGTCAGATTCAGTTTATAACAATATATATAAAAGTTAAATATTACCAAAGGAAACCCGACCCCTCACTCTGAGCACCTGTATCAGAACCAGAACCAGGCTCAGCATGAGTGACCATCTAATCAAACTCACTAAAACCACAGAACTCAGGGGTACTTTCTATGCTTAATCACTAATAAAGCACTGCTAGCTAAAAACATACAGCTGGTGTCAACTGGCAGTCTAACCCACTAAGATTTGGCGAGGGGGTGGGGGGTTTCTAAAGGTTTAATCAAAGTGATTAAGCGTTTTTTTACGATTGTTAATAAAACTGAAACCTGTCAATTTCTGTCTGTCACTCTCAGCCAAGCTAGTGGTTCGCTGGGCTGACATCACGCAGCTGGAGAAGAGTGCCACCCTCCTCCTCCCTGATGTCATCAAGGTGAGCACGCGCACCAATGAGCACGTGTTCTCCGTCTTCCTAAACATCAATGAGACCTTCAAGCTGGCAGAGCAACTGGCCAACATTGCCATGCGGCGGCTGCTGGACAACAAAGGCTTCGAGCTGGACCGATCGCTGCCCAAGCTAAAGAAGAAGTCACCCAAGAAGGTTTCAGCTCTGAAGAGGTAAGAAACATCCAGCTGAATGGCGTTAGCATCTGATGATGAGCTGAAACCATTCACAGGAATGCAGTTATTTGTTCATTTAGACCTGAAGGAAAGTAATTCTGAGTAGAAGTAATGAGCCCAAGTAAGGGTAATACTTCCAATTAGAGGTACTAACCATTATTAGTAGTAAGTGAGGGTAGTAGTGGAGGTTTTCATGTTAGCATTTCTTCGCATGTTGTTCTGGTGTTCTGACCTGGTTCTGCAGTGTTTATCTTCATCCTTTCTGTCCTTGAAACAGAACAGAAGGTTTTATTTTCTTGCAGAATTTCGCATTTAAATTTGGTAGAAGATGAGATTGTTGCATCTTTCAGGGATCTGGATGCAAGAGCAAAGAGCGAGCGCTACCGGGCTCTCTTTCGTCTGCCCAAAGATGAAAAGTTGGATGGACACACAGACTGCACGCTGTGGACTCCCTTCAACAAGATGCACATCCTGGGCCAGATGTTTGTTTCCACCAACTACATCTGCTTCACCAGCAAGGAGGAGACACTATGCAGCCTCATTATCCCGCTGCGGGAGGTGAGCTGCTTCTGATCACTGAGATAGTTTGCTTGGTTAAGTTTAGTTGAAGACTTTGCTACGACAGAAATTAAGTATGTTTAGTTTTCATACATTGCTTTGATTCACCTGATGTGTCCAGGTGACCATTGTGGAGAAGGCAGACAGCTCAAACGTGCTGCCCAGTCCGCTCTCCATCAGCACCAAGAATCGCATGACTTTCCTGTTTGCCAACCTGAAGGACAGAGACTTCCTGGTGCAGAGGATCTCCGACTTCCTGCAGCAAACCACCTCCAAGATTTACCTGGAGAGGGAGCTGAACAGCTCGGATGACGAGGTGAGAGCAGCTCCTTCCTTCTATGCTCAGACAACCTCTGATGTGGAGCAAGAGATGTTTTAGGATGATGTTTGCTTTTTCGGTCTGAAGGATATTGGTATAGAGGAGGATGTAACATCATTTATCTTTTCCTCAGGTTAAGTGACCCAGAAAGTTGTGTCATGAGCCTAAAATGACCATTTCTAGAGCAAACAGCTTAATGAGCCTCTCTTAGCTAACATCATTATCCTGGCGTAGATATAATGATGTTAGCCAATGTTTCTGTTTTCCTTTTACCCTCTTTTTAAAGTATAGAGAGAGTGATATACCTGTGAGCCGATATTGTGGTTTCATATTAGGGTTTGTTTCATCGGTATCGGCCGGTACCCACCTGTATTCACTGATTCTTTAGCAGCCATGCCTGGATGTCAGCTGAAGCTCCTGCTTTGCTGCTCCTCCATCTGCTAACATTGTTAAAGTTTATTTTGTTAGTAAAGTTTTCTTTTTGGATAATAGAGTCTGGTGTAACACTGTCACCTTTGAAATGCAATTGTTTCTCCATAGGTTTCCTCCCATCACGGCTCCCTGCTCTCCTGCAGCCCTCAGCAGAGTCTGGCTTCAGAGGTGGAGCGCACCTTCAACCTGAACCACAGCAGCGTTCCCACGGCCTCAGAAGCCCTGATGACCGTGTACCGCCGCCGCTCCCCAGAGGAGTTTAATCCCAAACTAGTGAGTGGCTTTGCTGGAAGACCAGGGATCTCCTCTGTTCTGCTCTGACTCCTACTGCTTCCATGTCCTCCCAGGCGAAGGAGTTCTTGAAGGAGCAGGCGTGGAAGAACCACTTCACGGAGTACGGAGAGGGGGTGTGCATGTACCGCACGGAGAAGACAAAGGAGCTGGTCCTCAAAGGCATCCCAGAGAGCATGAGAGGAGAGCTGTGGCTGCTTTTTTCAGGTGAGCAAACGTCTCACCTTCATTCATTTTTAAGACTCAATAAAAAAAAAAACACCTTATAAATATATAAATGTCATATTTACAAGCCACTGAAAAGTTCCCTTCTCCACTGAACAAAAGGGAATAAACTAGATTTAAGTAGCAATGCTGCAGCTTTTAAGACATCTAAACTGGATTACAAATTAATACAGAATTTGGAGCCTTTTAAAATGAGTGTTCTGAAAAATGTTTAGCTTCTGAATTTATGAGCCCCAGTGAAGCTTACATGTCATGCATGAGGCTGGGCTAAAATGGCCCAAAACAAAAAATGAGTCTGAATCAAGTGGACCAGTACTCTCCCAGTATGATTCCCAATATGGACACTAGTTTCCACTGAGAGGATGAACTCTGTCACATTATGTGTTTTGCTATTACTATTTGTTTTACTTAAGATTAATGTGAAATATTTAAATCTTAGAACAAGAAAGAAGCTACTTCTTTTTCTTCTTCTTTGTCTCTGTATTCTTCTTGTCTGAACGTGGCTTCTTTTTTGGCCAGATTTGGTCCACTAACATGGAGTTCTGACTTCGTCAGATCAGCGATAGCTCGTCATGCAAGGCTCAAGAGAAATGAGGGGAAGCTGCAGCTTCTTTCAGCTCCTGTTTGTTTTATTGACAGGAGCCATCAATGAGATGGCAACCCACCCTGGATACTACGAAGACCTGGTGGAGAAGTCCATGGGGAAGTACAACCTGGCCACAGAGGAGATTGAGCGGGATCTGCACCGTTCGCTGCCGGAGCATCCGGCCTTCCAGAACGAGATGGGCATTGCCGCGCTGCGAAGGGTCCTAACAGCCTACGCCTTCAGGAATCCCAACATTGGATACTGTCAGGTGAGACACTCCTCCACATTCGGCAGCAGCTTATCTTCCATCCTGCTAATGAACGCCTATGTTTTCCCGCCCCAACATCAGGCCATGAACATCGTGACGTCAGTGCTGCTGCTTTATGCTAAAGAAGAAGAAGCTTTCTGGCTCCTGGTTGCTCTCTGTGAGCGGATGCTGCCTGACTACTACAACACCAGGGTCGTAGGTCAGTCTGAGCAGGTGCTCTCAGAGGTTAGGATCTTCTTTTTGTGCAGAGTTGATTATGATCTTCCTCCACCTTCAGGGGCCCTTGTTGATCAGGGGGTGTTCGAGGAGCTCGCCCGCGAGTACGTCCCCCAGCTTTACGACTGCATGCAGGACCTGGGGGTTATATCCACAATCTCGCTCTCCTGGTTCCTCACCCTCTTCCTCTCCGTCATGCCGTTTGAGAGTGCCGTGGTAGTGGTGGACTGCTTCTTCTATGACGGCATCAAGGTCATCTTTCAACTGGCGTTGTCTGTGCTGCACGCTAACATCCATCAGCTGCTGGGCTGCAAGGATGATGGAGAAGCCATGACTGTTCTGGGCAGGTGAGGAAGAGGAGGACTAGAAGGAATTATAGATCTGTTTGTTAAATTAACCTGGTCTGTTTTTTCCTGGGGAAAGTAGGGGTCTTTGAGAAAAGCTGTTGGGTTCAGAAAACTGGTTCCAGTTACAGTGAGAAGTCAAAGGAGATTTTGATTGTAGGAAATTAGCTCTTTCAATTATTCACCCTTCAGAAAACAAATGAACCAAAGCTGGCAGTTGTTTACCAACGTTCTCTGGTAGAACTGACCTAGTAAAACTGTCTTTCTTTTGTAGAACTGATATTCTCCTGTGGAACTATTGTTCTTTTGTAGAACTAATGTTCTTTTGTAGAACTGATGTTCTTTGGTTGAACCAGTGTTTTTTGGTAAAACTGACATTCTTTGGTAAAACTGACGTTCTTTGGTAGAAAAATCTCAAATTTAACTTTATTGATCTCAACTTTGGTGAAATTTACCTCTGCATTTCACCTATCCTCCTTGGGGAGCAGCGGGCTCCCATCATTGGGTGCCCGGACAGCAATCAGGGGTTAAGGGTCTTGCTCAGAGACCAAGAGCGGCAGCCTGTGGGAGTGGGACTTGAACTTAGGATCCCAAATTTTATGCCCTAACCACTACAAGTTCTTTTACCAAATAACTTATTTTCTTTGGTAGAACTGGCATGGGAGAGGTGGTGGCCTAGAGGTTAGGCCATAGAGCTTAGACTCCTGAGTTTGAGCCCCACTCCCACAGACTGCCACTCTGGTTCTCTGAGTAAAAAGACCCTTAAACTCACACTGCTCCCCAGGCACCGCACAATGACAGCCCACTGCTCCCTAAGGGGATGGGTTAAATGCAGATGGAGTTCATTTCACTGCTCTGTACTTGTGACAGTGTAATGACAATAAAACCAATGTTCTTTGGTAGAACTGACATTTTTGGTAGAACTGATGTTCCTTGACTCAGACTTCAGCACTAAAAAGCAACAACTTTAGTAGAACGTTTAGTTGGGTTTATATCTCCAGCACTGATCTGCCCCTTTCGGGACGATCCATCATCGAGAACAGGCATGCCCAAAGTTGGTCCTTGAGAGCCGCTGTCCTGCTGGTTTTAGTGGTTTCCTGCTCCAGCACAGCTGATTTTCTTTGGTAGCTGATCAACAGGCCTGTGCTGAACTGCTATCCTTAGAACCACCTCTAAACAATGCAGGACAGAGGCACTCAAGGACCAACATTTGGCATCCCTGAGTTAAGAAGATTAAAGGAAAACCAAGTTATTGCTTCCATTCATTGACTCTGTAGCAATCCCTCACACTGAGCATACAGGGGGGGTGGTTCTGTGCTGTTCTGCAGAAACTTCTGCTGCACCACCTGATGCACAGGAACTAGGTTCTGAAGTGGTTCTGTGTTTCTGGATGTTAGACTCCGTTGATATGTGGTCCATTCTTGGTAGATTATTCCTTCATCAGTGAGCAGTTGAACAGGTGTTTGATCATAGCTTTGGTCTGCCTGCAGGTACCTGGACAGTGTGACTAATAAGGACAGCACCCTGCCTCCCATTCCCCACCTCCACTCTCTGCTCACCGATAACGGAGAACCACACCCAGAGGTGGACATTTTCAGGCTGGTCCGCAGCTCCTACGAGGTACTTGATTCAACTGACCAACCTCCATGTCATCCAGTGTTGCTTCTCCTCTAGTTAGACACTTCTGTTGATGGAACAACGTCCAACATTCATCTTGATGTTCTGACGTAATTTTATTAATGACACACTGTTCTAAACCTTCATGTCTGTGTCTCTTCCATGTTTGCAGAAGTTTGGGTTCATCCGGGCCGACGTGATCGAACAGATGCGTTTCAAGCAGAGGCTGAGGGTCATTCAGACCATTGAAGACACCACCAAACGTAACGTGGTAAGGAGGTCCTTAGATGTTACCACACAGCTCCCTACATATTGCTTGTGAGGAACCAAACATTTTCTTGGTTCTAAAGGGCAGAAACTGTTTTCTTCCAGGTTCGGACCATAGTAACAGAGACGGCTTTTAGCATCGACGAGCTGGAGGAGCTTTATGTGCTTTTCAAGGTCAGTCTCACGTTCTGTCGACAGTAAACATGATATCAAAGGTTGATGATGAGGGAAAACCCTTATCTGCTCATTGCAAACTATAGTTATGAATTAAAAACTCATGGTGATATAGACATTCATATTCTTCGAATAATAACACAGTGCACAGAATGTAGTAATGCTTCAGATACTGAACATTAAACAAGGAATGATCTCACCGATTTCTTAGTCTAAATTTGTACAGATGTCAATGAACACCTCAGCACTGTGGTTGGCATGAGAACCTGACTGTAAGACATCAAAGCACTTGGTTACTGTTAAGCACGCATTTAACTGTTGAAACTCAACTTTTTTCAATGATCTTACTGATGAATGGGAGGTTTGAGATAGGTCTCTAGTTCTGCAGGTTTAAAATAATCATAGAGAACTAGAGGCTTTCAGGAGATACCAGGAAGGCAAAATGTTGAGTTCCTTTTTGGGCCCAAACCAGGTGGTTCTTACCCCTAGATTTCAATGGAACAGCTACCAGAACCTGCTGCTGGTCCAGTAGCCGAACCTGGGTCAATTTTTGTATCTGCAAATTTTTTCAAGGTCTTTGGACCTGCTAACCTGTAGCCATAGTTGCTGTAGTAAACCCCCATAGGAACTTCCCACCCAGAACCAAGCCGGACCCACTGCCTCATCTGCTACCTTTCTCTTTCAGGCAGAGCACCTGACCAGCTACTACTGGGGTGGCAGCAATAACCCCACTGAGCGCCACGACCCGAGCCTACCGTACCTGGAGCAGTACCGGATCAACGTGGAACAGTTTAAAGGCCTGTTCAGCCTGCTGTTCCCCTGGTCCAACGGAAACCACTCCGACCCGCTGGCCGCTCGTTTCTTTCGCCTCCTTGACCAGAACGGAGATGCTCTCATCAACTTCCGGGACTTCATCAATGGCCTGGGTAAGTGGGTGGGAGTTGTGGAGCTATTGCTTCCGAGGGTGGACGGTCTGGTTGGCTGCTAACTCTCTGCTGTGTCTGTAGGTGTTCTATGTCATGGGGATCTGACGGAGAAGCTGAAGCTCCTCTACAAGATGCACGTGTTACCTGGTGAGTCCATCAGAGACCAAAAATTGGAACCAGAGAGAGACTGTTCCATTTGGAGAAGTTGTTTATGAGTCTCGGAAATGCAGCAGAACGTCCCTCTTTATTAGGTTTTTCCCTTTTTTCACAGAAATCCTCCATGAGCAGGAAGAGCCAGACTCGGCCTTTGAAGCCACACAGTACTTCTTTGAAGACATCACCCCAGAAACATCCATCAGTAAGTCCCCTCCCACCTTGTCCTACAGGGTTAGAGTTTTATGGTGCTGCTGGTGAATAGAAATGGACTCAGTACTTGTAAACCATTTAGCCACTGACTGAGAAGAACCACAATATATTTGTGCAGGCCTGATAGCAACATGGTCTGCAGTGATTCTGCTTAAACCAACCCTGTCGTTTCTCTCCAAAAAAGATATGTGCTGCTGAGCTTTTTATGGGTTGATTCTCGGAGCTGATATTGTTTGACCAATCTCAATTTAGACAAAGGCAAACCTTTATTAGGGCTGCAATGCGTGACACTGTGGTGACCCCTTGCTATTATTAAGTCAGACTTGTTCCCAGTGCATGTTAGACTCTGACAGGACTTCCCTTTGTCCCAAAATCTCAGCTGACCGATCTATTGTCTACCTCTACTTTACGCCCAATGAACCTTTTCCTGTTTCTATGGTTTCTGTCATAAACAAAGAGTGATTTCTTCAACATCTCTGCGAAAATCTGACTGCAGCCACAGCTTTGAACATTTTAGCTAAACAAATCCATCATAGTTTGAACTATAACTTTGGATCTCAGCTGAATTTAGTTCTACTAGTTCTACTAGACTTTTAATAGGCTACTTTCACATAGAATGATTTTGTTGTTATCTGAATGAATGTTAGAGATTGTTGTCCCGCTGTTCGTGTTGTTCTTGATTCTTGACACAACCATCTTCACTCACAATTTCAACGCACAAAATCCAGAAACCTTTTTTTATATTTTCCATTTTCGTCAATGCAGGAAATTATGATTTTTTTTGTCCAGCAAAGTTTAAACCTTGCACAAATGGTTCATACAGAAATTAAAGCTGAAGGAGCTTCTTTATATTCATATTTACATTTCTTCATTAATGTTTTTATTCTCTTAGGTCGAGATTCAAAGGGCAGAGGCGAAAAGGATGATGGCTTTGTCAGAGTTACATTCAAGACTGAAAAAGGTGAGGATGCTTTCTAAACTCTTAAGAAACAAATAAGACTAATTGTGTGTATGATCCTGTGCTAGCTGTTCTTCATGGTTGCTGGGACATTGAGAACATCTCCAGAGCTCCCTTGTGACTGGAGATTAAAGAGGGAAATGGGCACAGTGGTGGACCATGAGTCAGAAACATCCCTGGGTTACAGGATCCGATGTTTGGAGTAAACACAGCAGGGAGGAACCTGAATGGTTCTATGTCAAAAGATGAATGTGTTTATATGTAAAATGTGCTAACTAAAGGCACGACCTCGTCACGATAATGACTGAGCTGAGCTGGTGTTGTTATCCAGTCTGAAATGCCACTGGGAGAGGAAGAATCCTCCAGGAAGCCTGATCCACTTGTAACCATCAGATCTTTCAATCCATACTAGTTATGTTCACAGGAAATGTATTCAGTCTAAAAGTGTAAAGTAAATAAAACTAAAATAATTGGATTGTACCATTTTCATTGACACGATGAAAGGAATAAATGGTCGATGCGAGCATAAATGTGTCATGGAAACATGCTGATTAGAGTATTCTGACGGGATCAAACCTCTCAACTAGAAATCCGTCACCTTGACAAAGCATGGAAATAGTCAGCATGGTCAGTCTGCTCTGACTGAATAACTTGACACTAACAACCATTTACATGCTTCCCTCTGTGGGATTTTCAGTTGGTATAAACCAGTCCTCAGTCGGTTGTAATATCATTACCATCCTGCAGGACTCTGACTAGAATATTCTGACCAGGATGTTTATCCACTTTTTCAATCTGATTGGCTGCTCTTTTCAATTACTGTCTTCATGGAAACATAGCTGCTGGCCTTAGTTTAGCAGAAACTTTTTGGGTGGAGCTAAAGAAGTTAGTTTGAGCAAGACTGTCTACAAACCCATCCCAGTTAAAGAGGTTCTGACAGGAGCAATGGGCCAAGATGCCAACAAACTATGGAACGACACACAAAGTATCTCATTTGGTTTAAAAATCGTTTTTTTTTTTCAGGAAAGTGTTGGTAATCTCTAGAAGGCATCCTTGTATCTAGGTTTTAAGTCGTGCTTTTATTGTGAAAAACCCAAACCTTTAATTTCATTTATGAACAATTAATTAATTTCAGTACGTCCTTCTTGATGTTTTCACAGTGAAGAAACTGAGTACTCCTGATTACCGTCACTACCTGAAGCTGTGGAACGAGGAGACCAAACCTAAACAAGAAAGTACGAAGGACCTCCCAAAGCTTAACCAGGTAAGACTGGTAGGGAGTCATGGCTTTATGTGAGGAGCGGATCAGTAAGTAACTATCTTTATGTCTCCATCTGTCAGAGTCAGTTCATTGAGCTCTGTAAGACCCTCTACAGCATGTTTAGCGAGGACATTGCTGAGCAGGAGCTCTACCACGCCACTGCCACCGTTACCAGTCTGTTGCTGGAAATGGGAGAAGTGGGGAAGCTCTTTTCCTCATGCAGCAAGAAGGATGCCATCCAGGAGGGAAAGTCCCACTCCAGCTCCAGAGACTTACTGGATCTCAAACCCACCGAGGATGCTCTGGATTTGGGAGACATTTTTATCCCAGCAGGTCTGGAGGACAAATCCAGCTCCCGTGAAGAGGTGCAAGTGCATGATGCTAGTGAGGACCTTCCACCAATGCAGGACATCAAGCTAGAAGACTCGTCCCTTAAGGAGGCGGGAACATCATCGGCCATGCTCATCTCTGACGATGAAACCAAGGACGACACGTCAATGTCCTCATACTCTGTTCTGAGCGCCGGCTCCCACGAGCTGGACGACAAGCTGCAGTGCGAGGACATCGCTGAAGACACGGTTCTGGTGCGCAGCGACAACCGGCCTGAACGGAGCAGCCATCTTGGCGACCGGAGGCTGCCCCACAGCACCAGCATCGACAAAGACTGGGCCATCACCTTTGAGCAGTTTCTGGCCTCCGTCCTCACTGAGCAGGCTCTGGTGCAGTACTTTGAGCAGCCGGTGGACGTGGCGTCTCGAATCACAAATGCCAAAAATGTGCAGAAGGTGGGGCGCCCCCGGCTGTCCACCAGTGACTATGAGATCTCTCTGTCCGGCTGAAGTGGTTCTGAAGGGATTCAGTCGACCTCTATAGGCTTGTGGAGGAAATTGTACACGTGTATATTTTAAAGAATGTGATCTAAACTGCTTCTAATAATGTATTTTACCAGAACCTGAAAGCCTGTTATATAAATCACTAGATTGTGTCCGTAAAGAGAAAACTGGAACCCCCCCCTTGTGGTTTACTGGGATGAAACCAGTGTGTAAAGTAGTTACAGTCCCTTTATACTAATCCAATACCTGTGTACTACTGGGCTGTGTAGATGTGAATGTCCACACATATAGTGTCATTTCTAAAAAGTCTGACACCACCTCTGCTTTGCTTCCAAGCAGCTAGATCTTCTGTCACTGATTTTCCAGAAAGTTCTGCTCCTTGGAATCTAAAGAAATGAGGAATGGCTCCAAACTTTTGCACAGTTCTCCACATTAGGGTTTAAAATGAAATATGTATGATGGTCACATCTGGTCAAACTGTTGCTTTCTTTAGTAGCAGTTCTGATTGCTGCTATTGCTTTACAAAGCTTAAGTCTGATGGTTTTTATTCTGTCTGGCTGTGTGAACATACTGTAATGCATTCCGTCACTTTAGTAGATGATTTATTTACTTGAGTTCATGTTGACAGACAACCAAACTGCACAACTACATGAACAATATTATGTTCAACTGCTGAAAGGTTTTAGTTAATCAGAGCGAAGAATTTCTGTCAGTATTATTACACTAAAATATGCTGAAGTGCCGAACCTCCCTGATTCACTGGATGCGGCGGCCCACCTCTGTTTGCCCTTTTATTTATGCTTCTTTTTTCCTGTTTATCCATGATGTTTTTTTATTTTTACTCTTGAGTATTTTTACATGAGTTTTTATGTTTTTTTTCTACTGTTGATATGTTGTGTTTATTTAACCAGATGCTTCTGCTCTGGATTATGGTGCCTGTGTATCACTCATCTTATTAAAATCTGTGTCATTGATCCACACTGCTGCCTCCTGCTTTTTACTCAGACCTCACAGTCTGCATAGTGTGGTATTACTGCCATCTGGTGGCAGAACTTTTTGTTTAAGCAGAAAATCTGCTGGGTCGTCTGTTTTCTTCCAGTTACTGTATAACGAAATTTGTTCAATCATTGATTCAGGAATAAAAAGAAAATTGGAAAATAGAATAAAAAACAATGCAATTCAGCAATGAAACCGTCTTAAACCTTCTCACTGACCTTAATCAAAATGGGGTTTAATGGTAACCTTACTGTTTTCTCAGATTTAATATTTTCAAAAACTTTCTTTTCTTTTTTTTTTTTGCTGGTGAAGATTTTCAGTTATCCAGGTTATAGTTATTCCAAAAAAGTAAAAAACAAAGCAAAAAATAAACAAACAACTGGACTGTGTTTTCCAAGTTTGAAGACATTTCACTTCCCATCCAGGAAGCTTTCTCAATTCAAAATGTCTGAAGTAGTGCTTGAGTTCTAGGCTTATAGAGTGGCCCAAATAAAAGCCTTTTTATGGCTTAGAAAACAAGCACATTTTTTCAGTTCAGTTAAAAATGTTTTGCAAATTGCACCAAATTGCATTTTTTGTTAAAAACCAGGCTGCTTTCCTGTGGTACCAACTACCATTTTTTTCTGTGAGGGACACACACTGTCTACTTTTAAGAGAAGGCTTTTTGATCAAGTTTATAGTAAGAGTGGCTCGGGTTATCCTGAACTATTTCCATAGTTATGCTGCTATAGGCTTAGACTGCTGGAGGAGATAGGGACCCCTTTTTCTTTATTATGCTTCATTCTATCTCTATTCTCCAACCGTAGAATTTTCTAGTTCAATCTTCAACGTTATGGGCTCCCTGCTTTTTCTCATAATAGCCTTGCCTGTTCCTGTTTGGCTGTGACTCCATCCTGGAGAGAAATATCAGCTGTTCCACTGCCATCAACACCTTTGTTCATAGATGTTAGAGATCGGCCTGTTTTTTCGTGTAGTCCTGTTTCTCTGACTGTGACTAGCTGTGTGCTGATTATTTATCGTTTGACATGGGAGCTGGCTTGGAGCTCGTCTGCCTGGCTGTGGGATTCCTGGATGGGGTCGCCTTTTACAGCTGCTTTTTGTATCTCTGCTTCCGTCTCCTTGAACCCCAGTCAGCCTCAGCAGATGGCCGCTCACACTGAGCCTGGTTCTGCTGGAGGTTTCTTCCTGGTAAAAGGAAGTTTTTCCTCTCCACTGTCACTACAAGCATACTTTGTGTGTGGGATTGCACTTTTATTGATGGCTTTGAACCAGTAAAAAAAGACACAGAAATCTTTTTTTAATGCTGTATACAATCCTTGTACTCTTACTTCATTGTGTTTGTTGTTGTCCTGAGAAAAAAGCAAAATGTGCCAATAAGTCTAGATTGTTGAGAACAATTAATTCTGGAACCATTTGCCAAGAATTGATAGTCTCTGCTTATAGCTTGGACAAGTGTTACCCCACCTCTCGCCCAATGACTGCAGAAGACAGACCTCAGACAACCTCAGCAATGTCCTGCTGTGTCCTTTCAGGGAGTCACTCAGCCAGCTTTACTGCTGGTTGCTTCACTGCAAACAGACCTGATTTGTATGCGAGTCGTTTTGATGCCACATGTAGTTTAATCTGGGACAGACTGGGACCTGAGTTAACACCTCAAAGTCCACCAAACTAAAATCAATAATTAAAAACAAGAATATTTCTTAGAACATAATTCCCTGTACTGATTAATTTCACAGATACTAAAAACACTCAATTTACTACCATTAAAAACTGTCTCTAAATTAAGCCACAATTAGTGAAAGAAGTTTAGGGCTTGAGGGAAAATCTATTCTGGCTAAAGAATCATCACAGAGAACATTTTTAAATGTCACAGTAAACTACAGAAAGAGGACATAAATATAGATTTATAAATATGAATTATCTAAAAAAAACCCAAAAAAACTCTTAATATAAAAAAAAAAAAAAAAAGAAGAGACAAGGAAAAACAAACTGGGTTATTTCCAACACATATCTCTGAAGTTCCAGCCTATGGGGGATGTGGTGATGATCATCCAATCACAGCTCAAGAAGACACCAAACCAAGGGGTGATTGGCTGGTTGAAACAAGCCTTTTTTAGAGTTCTGCCAGAGCTATAAAATACTAATCTATACGACATCATGTTTGTCCAAACGGAACAGTTAAAGGAGTTCAAGTGGATAAAAGATCTCATATGATAACATTTATTACATGACATTAATGACCTGTCAGCTCTAAGTAAGTTTTATTGTTGTGCAGCACTTTTCCCAGACAGGGGTCACAAAGTGTTTTACACAATAACACATAACAATAACAATAAAAACAGCAAATAAAAACTAAATAAATCAATGAGAAAGATTATTAGCTGTTTTGGAAAGGTTGTGTAAATAGTGGAGTTTCTTTCCACGCACTCCAAGGAGTGCAAAGACAAAGGGAGTTTGTTCCAGAGATAGGTTTCCGTCACTTTAAAAGTTCTGTCTCCGTGGGTTCTAAAACAGGTTAGAGGAACCAAAAGTCCAATTAACCGATATTTACCTGAAGACCCCTGTCCATGCAGGGCCCTGAAAGTAAGAACTAGGATTTTAAAAGTTATCTTTGAAGCGACAGGAGGCCATTGAAGGGACTTAAGTAGAGGAGTGATGTGGGCTGTCTTGCTTGTGTGGGTTGGAAGCCTTGCAGCAGAGTTCTGGACAAGTTGTAGTCGACCCAGGTTCGTTTTTTTAAATATGTAGTGGACGATTTTTGAGAATTTTTGATAAGACCCGCTCTCCCCACTTTAAAAAAATAAATGCACATGCACAACCCTGTACCCACTTCAAGAGGGAACGCCTATTAAACGTGTGCGGGAGCGTGCATGAATCCATTTCTCCTCATGCACATTTTTTTGCACAAAATTTGCTGTTTGCATCGCACATACAAGCTTACTTTAAAAGATTTTCAATTTCTCCACTATGTCAGACTCATTACCAGTAAGTGAAAATGGGGACTGTAAGTGCTTTTGAATTCTTGTTAAAATTAATCATTCATAATTTATGTTGTTGTTTAGGTAAAAACTTTAACACTGGAAAAACCATCTAGAAATAAGTAAAAATGTCTTAAATTAACTGTATTAACCCTTAATTTGAGTAGGTAAATGATGTAGTTTGCCAGTGGAATGAATATTTTTACTCTTAAAAGTGATATAGTCAGATAATATGCACTTGAAATAAAACAATGCAACGGTGTTTTCTCATTTTAAATGTAAATTGTCTTGTTCTATTAGCAAAATTTCTTTTTTACCCCCTCAATTCAAGAACAAATGCATTTATTTTAAGAAAAAAATGACTTATCTAGATTTTGACTTTTTCCAGTGAAATGAGTAAATTCATGGCATGTTATAAGATAAAATATGGGTTAATTTTATAATTTATTTCATAAGTTTGCTCTTTTCTGCACTGTTATGTTTAGCCAGGAACCAATGTTCATACTTGTGTACTACTACGTTGAAATTAATAGATGCTACACTATGAAGCTAGATTACAAAGCCTGATTCAAGCGTGTAAAGAACCTCTCCTCATGACTAATGAGGTATTATTATTTGTTTTATTGATAAATCTGTTTATACTTATGCAGCGCAGCATCCTGCTCTTATTTGTACTTGTACACTCGGTTTGAGCTGATATATATCTATTTGTGTCTGTACAGTTCTCACGGCATAAAAGTATGAACGCTATAAAGAACCTAAATGGAGTTTCATGTTGAACGACATGAGAGAAAAGATGAAATAAAAACCAGTTAAAGAGAAACTGATCTGTGTCTGTCGTGACGAGAGTTACAGGGACAGTACGTTGCACGACCTTACATAAACATATCACCAGAATTATTGACAATTAAGAGGACCACTTATTTTGACGATCCACCTGGAAAAAGAACATCCTGCATTATACCTTTAATCTCAAGTGCCTTTGTTGTTCAGCCGGAAAATAATGAAAGATCTCAGGATATTTACCTCTGAATAACTGGAAAGAAAAAAAAAAAAAGGTTTTACAGTGACCTAGTCACAGTCTCATTTTAAGCATGACGTAAAAAAAATCCACCTAGACTTAAAAACCTTTCAATGTGGCTAAATTGAAATATACATAGATAGTGGATCTCATATTTTCTACATTTTTTGGAATTTAACAGTTATTGCAAATACTTGATGTTTTTTTCCCACCAATAATAGCTCAGCAGGTTTTTGATCCTGGGAGTAAAACTTTATTTTTGCTTTTTTTTAAAGGCAGGTAAACAGACTGTTAGAGTACTGTAATCTACTCTTGAGGAATTAAAAGCATGGATAATTTTCTCCAGCTCTGGTCTAGGAACTCCTCTAGAACCTCTGGAGATTATTTCACAAGGAGGGCTTTCTTTAAAATGAAGAATATTATAGAAAACAGTGAACATCCCCTTCATCTGTTAGTTAAAAACCAACAGAGCGTCTTCAGTAAGAGGCATCTCCCGCTCTACTGTCAGACAGACCTCTACAGAAGATCCTTCCAGCCTACAGCATCAACATTTGCAACTGGTGGATGCATAATGTCCTTTCAAATTTTATGAGATAATTCTAGCAATAAAACATGTCAGCCAAATTTTGGAGACATAAACAGTGTGATAAAAAAAAAAGATCAGATCCATAAAGTGTATTAAATACAGAATGAAAGACAAAAATTAATTAAGGGTACCATGAAAACATACAAGGAAACCTTGTTAATGAAGGCTAGAGCTTAAATGCATGATTTATTGCTGAATCAATGCATTTTTATTGCATTTACATCAGTGATGACTGAAAAAAACTGAGGACTGGCTTGAGTAGTCTGGAGGCAGTGCAGGATGAGGCCAGAGACAGAGGCCAATGAGAAGGGCAGGGCGAGCACAGGAAAGCAGATGGTACACAAAAGCAATGAAGCTAAACTCAATAGGGCAAGGATAAGAAAATCTGGCAAAGAGTGATAAAAAGAGGCAGGTATTAACAGAAATAATCAAGGCTCGAAGCAATGAGGTGATAAGGAGAGACGCAGGTGCATCTAATCACTGTATGAAATAGAGAGAAGCAGAACAAGGAAGCCAGACCAAAACAACAATGCATGCAGAGTTCATGATACTAATGGAGTTTAAAAACAATCCATTATGTCCTTCCTGTTCTCTTTGTGACACGTCCTAATGTTCACACCTTCAGATGTTTGGGGTTGTCCATAGCGTTCCTTGACAGTGACATTGCTAAGGCACCAATTTAGTGCTACTTGGTCCTAATGTAATTTCCCATTGGGAACCTACTAGCACTAAATTGCTAACTGGTTAGCAAGATGCTTCCGACAAACTGGCCACAACCAAACTTACTTGCGAACCTTTCGCCACAACAATCCCACCCCCTTGATAATCGACCGATCTTATTCACTTTATTCACTCGAGTAAAGTCGGGCACCACTCAGGAGACTTCGGAAATGCAACGGTTGGAACAGCCACTTCCCTACGAATTCAAGTGTTCCTCATGGGTACTTTCTGGGTGTTTCCAGTGGCATTGGATGTTGGAGTTTCCCCAAAAAAATTGTTGGGGGTTGGTGGTTCAGGCTTCGGATTTCAGTGTTGTTTTGTCCTTTGGCAAGATACCTCACCTGCATTGCCTACTGCTGGTGGTTAGAGGACCCGGTGGGGCCAGTGTACAGCAGCCTCACTCTATCAGTGAGCCCCAGGGCAGCTGTGGCAACAATGTAATTTGCCACCCTCTGTGTGTGGGTGAATGACTGAACGTAGTGTA
>NW_015150514.1:1411522-1420354 GCF_000732505.1 Cyprinodon variegatus
CTCTGTAAACCCTAGAGATGGTTGTGCGTGAAAATCCCAGTAGATCAGCAGTGCCACGTATAAAGTCACTCAAATCACCTTTCTTCCCCATACTGATGCTCAGTTTGAACTGCAGGAGATTGTCTTGACCATGTCTACATGCCTAAATGCACTGAGTTGCCGCCATGTAATTGGCTGCTTAGAAATTAAGTGTTAACGAGCAGTTGGACAGGTGTATCTAATAAAGTGGCCAGTGAGTGTACATCCACAGTCTAAAACCTTGGGTTAATTGTTGTCTCCAAATCCTCCTTAGATATTAGTATGCTCTGGTGGTTGGTCTCTTTGTTAACCTGTTATGGACTCCTGACCTGTCCAGGGTCTACCCTGCCTCTGACGCCAGCAAAAACTGCCCCCATCTGGCCCCCATCCCCTGCCAGGTTAGGCTAGTTTGGACGGGCAGAACTGGCGATTGATTATTTCAAAAGGTGTCAAACTAAAGAGGCTCAGCACATACACACATTTTTATTTGTTTAAAACCAGAAACTCAAGTACCTTTTTTCTTCCACTTTGTAATTAAAATCTCTAGAAACAAGGTTGAAACATAGAAAATCTAAATACGGTTTTCAACGTTATGCATAACTCTGCAAAGCACTGCCTATGGCATACATTCACTATTGTTTAAACAGACTCAGCTGCTGCCAAAAACGATGTGATTTTGAAGCTCTTATCTTCTCTAGAGTGAACTTCAGTCAATGATGCACGTCAGCACTTTCGACCATTTCTTACATTTGATTTGACGAAAAAGAACAGAACAAAGGCGAGACGTGTATGAATTAACAGATATATTTACAGTAACACAGCTGACAAATCCCAACGTGACCTCATGCTGTAGATACTGCAAAGTCTGCAGAGCAAATTGGGGATCTTGTTTGTTACACTGCTGGTCGTATGTTTGTGCTGCCATTGGCCGAGAGCCCAGACAAGCCTCCAGAAAACCAACAGATAGCACACAGGTATATCAGCAATGTTCCAGCAGTGTAAATTATTACCTATAACTGTACAATTATGACAGATGGAGGAAATCTGCTGACACAAACTTGTTCTCACCGGATTCAAGCGGGCAAATGTGGCAATCATTTTTAACAACAATATAAAAGATTTTAAGATAAGTTAAGAAAATGTATGTTTTTCTCTGAGCAGTTGTTACTTTGTTTTCTTGGAAGGCGTCAGCCCAGGGAGGTGAAGTGAACACTGATTACCTCACAGTGAGTGGACTTTGATTGAACTGGGCATACAGAGGCACACAGTGACGCATCTCTGTAGAAGCCATAAAAACAAGCCAGTCCGAAAATACATAAATGCAGAGGGAGAAATGCGTCTTCCCTTTCTGCGCTAGAGGGGCACTTCAAGGATTACCATCTGGTCCTTCAAACCCTGCCTGGTAACATCTTAGGACCAAAAAAAGACCCTCTAACTATTACCTACACAAAGTAAGTGTGTTTCGTAACTCTGACTTTATGTGAAATCCGATCATGTCTGCATCCATGTGCATCTGTCTGCAGAGGCAGGAAACATGGTGGGATTCAAACCCTCAGATGTGCCTCCTCCCCTTGGGGTGAAGATGGCGAGCGCCGGAGCAGCGGCCTGCATAGCTGACATGGTCACCTTTCCTCTGGACACGGCCAAAGTCAGACTACAGGTACCTGCTCATCAGTGTGCAAACTAGCAGCTCTCCATCAGCTTGAAACATATATTGATGTCTGAGCAGATTTACCTCCTGAGTTTTTCCCCAACCTCTAAGTGGCTCATCTTTAACTCTTCAGATTCAAGGGGAGAAACAGGCGGTGGGAGGCATCCGCTACAGAGGGGTGTTTGGGACCATCAGCACCATGGTCCGAACAGAAGGCCCCAGGTCCTTGTATAACGGGCTGGTGGCCGGGCTGCAGAGGCAGCTCTGCTTTGCCTCCATCAGAATCGGCCTCTATGACAACGTGAAAAACTTCTACACTGGTGGCAAAGACAGTAAGTTCCCATCTACAGTGAAGGCCAAGAAAGGCTGTTTTAGGGGTTGGATAACAAAAGTTCAAAGGGAAAAATCTATCTTTAAGGACAATTAGGATGTTTAAAGGATTCTTCATTCTTGGTGTATGAAAGAAATCAAACTAACTTCATGGTAACCATGATTTAGAAACAGTTATTCGATGCATAGCTGATTAGGTGTAATTTATCCTAAATATTGTTTCTAAAGGACTTTCACATGTAACAGAATCAAGCTGAGCTCCTCCCAAAGCCCTTCTCTGCCTCTCCCTACAGATCCAGGTGTGTTAATACGGATCCTGGCCGGCTGCACAACGGGAGCCATGGCTGTGTCGTTTGCACAACCCACTGACGTGGTCAAGGTTCGCTTCCAGGCTCAGATGAACCTAAACGGTGTAGCTCGGCGCTACAATGGCACTATGCAAGCCTACAGACAGATCTTCCTCAACGAAGGCTTACGAGGCCTGTGGAAAGGTCAGATGATGCTCCCCACATCATGAAGGGACAAGATCCACAGAAAAAAAATAACTCTTCGAATGCATGTGTATGCTTTCCAGGAACTTTACCCAACATCACTAGAAATGCATTGGTTAACTGCACAGAACTGGTTACGTACGACCTGATCAAAGAGGCCATCCTCAAACACCAGCTGCTGTCAGGTAGGAATCCCCAAGGCTGCAGAAAACTATGGCAACACACTATGTAATATAAACATAGGGGAGGCCCTTAAGAGTTGATACTCCTGTTTTTTTTTTCTCCTCTGAGTGTCAAAGAGCTTCTAGTGATGCAGTGTGTCTTTCATCCTCTCAATGATGGATGAGTCATAATCTTTCAGGATCAACTTCTTTCCTTTTTAGACTCATTTTATTTCCAGGTGTTCATAGCCCAACACTGGGACAAAAAAAGGCTTACTTCCAGGTCCCAGATGTTTTTCTGTGGTTCTACCCAAAATTTATAAGCTGGTAGCATCGTAGCCGCAGGGGTTAACTCTCTAAGCTTCTCACTTTAGTATGAAGCTGGGATGAGAATCATACATCTTAAATCAACCTTTTCAGAAACTTTGGTTTCTATGGAAATGATATTTTATAAATGTTTCATCTGTGCTTTGGGTGGAAATTTCAAAGTTGATCATTTTTACATGAACATAACTGGTGGTGCACCTCTGTGGAACAGGTACTGAGAATGGAAAAGCAACTTTGAGCTAAAAAACAATATTTTTTTTCTAAAATACCCTTTTTTTCTTTTAAAACCAAAAAGAAAAATCTGAAACAAGGCTGCTATAAATATAAAACAGGTTGTTGTAAGCATGCCCAGCTTGAATAATAACACAGTGGTAGAACCAGATGATCTAAGGGAGCAGGGGACTATTGGTAAACAACCATCTAATTAGTGTTTTGTATTTTTTAAAGTTCCTTCAGATGTGTTGTTAATTGGAGCGATTCAATAAACTGAATTAATACAAGATGAAGGTGGAGGTATTTAGCTAGGGGATTTTAGGTGATCACTGGCCCATCATCCAAAGCCAATTTGATGCCCACATGGGGGGAACCTCCACACATGTAAAAGAGGCGAGATAGATACCGTTGACGTCCTCTTTGGCTTTCCTTTATGATTTTGTTTAATCCATAACCTAAATGTTAAGTGATCTGAACATGAGCTGAGTCTAAAAATGAGAAAACCAGTTTAAAAGGATATCTCTTTGTGGGACCTTGTGGTCTGGGTCCTTACCCAGAGCTGTTCTGTATCGACCCAACCCAATGAATTAATCAGTGGACAACACCAAGCCAGGCCCAGTTTTCACCATCTGCTAGTCCTGCAGCAGGTAGGATGCTGACCGATGCGACCTGCATAACAAAACCCCTTTATACTTCTCCTTTGATAACATGAGTTATTCTGTTAAAGAGATCTGTGGAATGCTGCCTGTTAGGTGAAACAGTAGCGCTCACAAAGATAACTTTCTGAAAATAAAATACATCTATATGCAGTCTGAGAACCCTCTCCCTAATATTTGATTCTCTGTGAATTAATGCCCCCCATTCTTTAATTGGATCCTCCTCAAAAAGACATGCTAAGCTTGTGTTTTTAACACTGAATGTATCTAACAGAGCTATTGATTTTATTTTCATTGTTGCACAAAACTACGACAGGACTCTGCTGATTAAATCAGGAAATAAAACGTGATTGGCTTTAAGGAGGCAGAGGACACCTGCTGCTGACCAGTTTAGCTCTGGGGAGGATGTTACTATGGTAACAGAGACAGAGGTTGAGAAAACCTGAAACCCGATTTCAGGTTTTCATTAAACCTGCTTTATAAAACAGATGTCTGGACAGTTACTTATCCAAACATTGAACCACAGCAGGTTCCTCTGATCTAGATTTATAACATAACTTTGAGTATTTCAGAGTTTGATGAAAAGGACCTGCAGAAAGTTAATTTCATGTCTGATAATTAAAATGTTGCTTTTTAAAAATAGTTTTAAATGGACGTCTAATATGGGTTGCTCTGATGATAAAGTCTATTTGAAATCCAGAAAGGGACTAGCAATGGTAGATGAAAGGTTGCAGCTCGTGAACAAACATGGTTTCTGAGACAATCGAACCAGAAAAGGCAATAATCTGATGGTTTCATAGAAAAGGGACATTTATTTCAGAACTGATATGGATCATAGATTAATTTTCCACAAAAATCAAAATAATTTGTTTCCTACTTTAAAATATCTGTATGTGATTTTTAAAATAGAAAAAAATTCCATTTCAAAATCCTGTTCTGTTACAACTGTTAAAAATGTACGCGCAGCTGGATTAAATTTGCCAACTACCTGCCATATATTTGAGTTGTAACATGAACTTCCAGCTATATTTGCCTTACCTGCAGTCTTTTCATCAGACTTGTGTGTCAGAGAGGGGGAATAGCGATTGGCCCAAACTGCCATGCCCCCTCCAGCTGATAAGTGTCCCTGGGCAGAGCTGTAAATGCTCTAGTTAATGTGAGATTTATCAGAACCGTCCTCATTGCTCCACTCAGAAGATAAACTAACTGCTGACAGGCCAGAACAAACAGCTCAGTGTTGAGCGGATCCTCTTTTATCTCTCCACAGATAACCTGCCTTGCCACTTTGTGTCTGCTTTCGGAGCGGGCTTCGTCACCACAGTGATCGCCTCCCCAGTAGATGTGGTGAAAACACGATACATGAACTCTCCTCCAGGCCAGTACCGGAGTGCCATCAACTGCGCCTGGACCATGATGACTAAAGAGGGACCAACAGCGTTTTACAAAGGGTGAGCCGGTCCCAGACACACTAAACCAGACGTTCTGTTCACCTGCTCGTAATTGGATCATCTCAACACCCAAGGAAAGTCTGACATGTTTTTTTTACCCCCATTTACTCTGAAGCTGTCAGATAAACCAGATACTCAGCAGCAGACCTTGCCTGGACATGCAGCCAGAGCTAAAAGCATTGTTCAGGATGGAAGGTTGGAGCGGCCTAGTCAAAGTCCAGGCCTCACAGACTCCTTCCATCCCCTTTGTTCTTAACTATCCAAATTAGGAATTCTAGTGCATGGATTAATTTCCCAGCCCATCATTTGTGATTGATTGAAAACCTTTTCTCAGCAGTGTTACATAAATCCACTAAATAATCGTTTCTGGTTGTAACACACATGGATCCATCCAGGAGGATGGGACAGACTCACAGTGGAAGTGAAGCAGCATACATATCCCTAAGTTGGTTTGTTTCCTCTTCTCCAGGTTCGTACCCTCGTTTCTGAGACTGGGATCCTGGAACGTCGTCATGTTCGTCTCATTCGAGCAGATCAAGAGGGCCATGATGATGTCCAGAAGGATCGAAGCACCAAACTGAGCTCAGGATGGCAGTCTGAATGCTGTGTGTCTAAGGGGGAGGAAATATCCCTTCCTGTTGAACTTTATTTATACTTCATCACCCTGGGAGCAGAGTGGTCCCTGTGGGACTCAAAGCCAGAGAAACAAGTTTGCACTTTAAGTAATGTTTGTAGAAATCTGCTAAGGAGGCAAACCAGCCTCTCAATAAACTAAAACTGGTGTTTCTGTTCATCCCTGGTACATTCTTAGTTTTAAAATGAGTGGAGTTGTTCAGAACAAGGTTTCAATTGTTAACTGACAATTTAGGAGTCAGAGCTGCAGCGACAGACGGATAGTATAACCGCTGCCCATAGAGCCCAGCTGGAGTCCAGGGAGGTTAGTCTCCACCACTGATGCTCTGTTTCCCATAAAGCTTAAAAATGGCTGCCATGTTTCGCAGAAGCTCTCCCTTCTGTTCTGCATGGAGCCGGTTTTTTTTTTAGTTGATAGATATTGCAGGTCCTTCTCAAACTTTTAATTCTCAAACTATTCAACGGCTATTATTAGTCAACATGAGGGCTGAACACAATTAGAAAATAATGGCTGGCCTTCATGACACACATACTCGACCAGAGACATGGGAGCTGACCTCCAACATGCTCTTTGATTGGTCCGCCTTCATTTTCCAGTGATAGTTTGTCTTCAGTTGGTCCCATCATGCGAAATAAACTTCCTGATTGTTTTCTAAAGCCCCTGTCACACCTTCACGAATTTAGAACGGTGTATGCCTGACGTATGAAAAATCTTTACGTTATTACATCATGTTCTACTCCCCCATATGAGTTTTGTCTCGTTTGGAGCTGTTCTGAAGATATTCCGTCAGGTTATATCCAAGTAACGTCTTCCTATGGGCAACGACTTGAAGGCACTAACTGAACTGTTCATAATTTATCATTTATGGTACGCCAGCATTCATAACATGTAGGCGAATCACTGTCCCCCAGACATCCGCGGTTATATTTTTTATATTTATATATTTTTTAAACAAAGCGGAGTGTGTATGACATCATTCGCGCACGCCGGCTACCGTTCCTTCATCCTGTCTGCTGAACTGCTGCTAGTTTTCCTCACATGTCTGGAAGATGTCTAGTGCTGCTACCACAGATGATCTCGCTCTCCAAGTGGAATTGAACGAATCAGATTAGCTAGCAGAATGAATATAAGGGGTAGAGCGTAGCCGACTGTGGCCCGGGCTGCCTGTCACAACTCCAGTCCGGGGCGTGGATGACGTCATACACACTCTGCTTGGATATAACCTAACCCAATTATCTTCAGAACAGTTCCAAATGACACAAAACTATTATGGGTGAGTAGAACATGATGTAATAACGTAAAATCAAGGGCCCAATGTAAAAAAAAACAAACAGCTTTTAAGTTATGGGTACATTTTGTACAATTTATGAGCACGCTGAACATGACATACAGCAAGTAGGTCGAAAAACTTTGAGCATGCTCAAACTTTCCGGACGTGTGCCAAAGTATGGCAGTATGTGGAGCATAAGTTAAAGGTAAGTTATCTGATCGTTGCCATACATTAAATGGGACTCACGCATAAGTAATGGTGTCTAGCTTATCGAAAACTTCTGATTAACTTATGCACAAATTATGCGTAACTTTTTAAGAACTTATCTCCAACGCATATCAACTTTGGAGGTAACACTGGCTTGTGCATAATTTTATGGGCATTACGCTGCCATGCGTTATGCATAAGTTAAGCTACGGTCACGCCTTGATGCACCATTCCGATATTTTTGTGAAATCAGATTTTTTTGCGTTGCCGTTCACATTTACAAATATATGCGACTTGTCAGTGATCTCCTGTGTAAACTGCAGTCATACAGCTTAAGTGTCCCGCATGGGCATTAGAGGACGCAATGACGTCACAAGCCAGCGTGCTTCGTGTTTACGGAAGTAAACATGGATGTAGTGCTGGAGCGCATCCAGCGATCTTTCCACACCTAAAAACCTCAATGTTTTCAAGATGTTTAAACATAAATACTGCTCTCTGCATCATTGTCTGCCAAGGTTGTTGTTTTTCTTGCTGCTTCTCTGTAGCAAGCAGCAGAATAGTGACCTATGTCGGGTATTAATGGCGTTTAGATTGGATGAATGCAACCTGGACGTTCAGACACAGGTCGCATTTGAAAAGATCAGATTCGTATCGGATTCAGGACCACATAGCCAAGCGGCCTGTGTCGGATTGGAAAAAATCGGATCTGTGTTGTTCAGACTGCCATGAAAACATCAGATCCAGGTCGCATACGGGCCAAAAAAAATCGGATTTGGGTCACTTCAAGCGGCAGTGGGAACGTAGCCTTAGGCTGTTGTTGGACATAAGTTCTGGACTCATTATGAATACGCTATGTATATGCCCAAAATTGGGGGAAAAAAACAAAACAAAAAAACATAGAAAGTTCAGCGTGTGCCAGCGTTTTAGGAGATTCTGGGACATCGGGCATAAACGGGCTAAATCGGCAAGGGGTGACAGGGCCCTAAGAGAGGAAAAAAGGAAATCCCACATATATAACACTTATTCTACCAAATAATTTTTTAGGTAAAGGTTAAAGTTTTACTAAATTGAAACCATTTCAAAGTGTACATCCTTTTAATAGTAACAGCATCAAAACTTTGCTTTCTTCCAGGTTAATCTTGTATCCAGGTGAATTGGAGCCGATTGGTAAAAAATAAAATGCTGTCTTCAACGAAAAAAGGAAACCCTGTGCATATGAGCGACAAATCCACAAATATTAAGGTTTATTCTAATACAGGGTTTAATGTAAAAATGTATTACTTAATGACTTTTAATGATTTTTAATGACCTGCGGAAACCCTGTAATAGGCGGGCAGAGCAAATGGGATCTCCACGTTCCCCTAAAAAGCAGAAACCAACCAGATGTCACCCCATCGTTATTAACTGTAGAGATGTAGACTATATC
>NW_015150514.1:1420748-1424377 GCF_000732505.1 Cyprinodon variegatus
CCAACCAGATGTCACCCCATTGTTATTAACTGTAGAGATGTAGACTATATCATATCCATTAACCAAAACCTCATTTCTGAAGGACCATAAACAAACATTTCCATTCATATCAATGCCTTGTCAGAATTCAGTGATGCTGCTACACTTATGGAATGTTTTTATTTAACAAAATGTGTGATATTAAACAAACGTTTCAAACTATAATGATAAACCCTGTTTGATCCAGGTTATTAGTAGAGATGTTTTCAATCTCATAACTGTTTACAAATGGAGGAGGTGTCAGATTTGTCAATAGGAGGAACATTTGTCATTGTTTGTAGAGGAATGTGGAGAGATAGAAAAACAGCCACCCCTCCTGTTCTTAGCATACCTGTTATCACATTTTTCCCTTTGAACCACACAGACAGCTTTCGTTTCAGGTTCCAGATTTATTTCGTTAGTCATGGCCAATCCTCAACGAATACAAACTAGAGCATAAAATTAAATAACAATAAAACATTCAGTCTTTGGAAATAAAACTACATGAAAACGGGTCATGAAGCATCACTCCTACACAACATCAATAAGGAGAGATAATGAACCACCATTGAGTTTTATGAACAACCTGAGGATAAAAGGAGCCAAGGGGTGGAGTTTAAACACAAGATCAAAGGTTTTTACATTTGAAGTGTGAAAATCTGATCAGTAAAGGTGCCTAAAGCCTCACGGATCATCATCTCTACCTGAGTCTTCAGCAGCTCTCATCTGTCGGCAGTCGCTGGAATGGTCCATCTCTGGAGGTTTGGGACTGACAATTGTGCTGGACTGAGATAAAACAGGCTGAGAACCACTAAGGAAAGTGACCCTGACTTCTTCCCCAGCAGGGACAGGCACCTGCTGTCTCTCTGCTTCACCCAGATGGAACCGGGACGTACGCGGGCGCAGAAGGTGTTGGATCCCGTTAATGAGGAGCTAGTGTCAGAGACACGGCGGGGTCTTGCAGCCGGGTCTTCACTATGCTGTGGAACCTCTCTCTGTACTGGTTGAAGAGCATGATGCTCTCCGGCTCTTCGGCAACCCAGAACCTATCAAACTCATACGCCAGGTAACCTGCGGAAACAAGCACAGGAGCGTTGAGGAAATTACAGAACGGCTAGCTGAAGTGTTCATGACATCCAAAGTTGTCCCATTGAAAACAGAAATAGGAATCGATTCAGAGTCTTAAAATACTGGAGCTCATGACATGGAGGTTGCACAGTTACCAAATATATCATCTGTTCTGCCCTTTTACTAAAATACTCCTTATGGCGTCTAGGGTTGGAGTTGATAAGATTTTCATGATTCCGATTCCCTTATCAATTCTGCAAAATGATTCCATTCCTTATCGATTCAGTTTAATGAAAAAGCATTACAGTACAATTTAAATAAACGAGTGTCACCTTTCTCTCGCTCCCTGAACGCGGGGCAAAATTTCACACCATGTTTCGTTACATCCATAGCAATAGCAAGAATCAATGTAAGAATTCCAGCTACCAGTAGTTCTAATTAAACATGCTAGCAAAGAAGGGCTGGATTAACAAGAAAGACACGCTCCCTTAATAAGCCCAAAGAGAGGTAGGAAATTGGTTTATGCCAGAAATGGCATATGATTTACTAGGAACCAGATTAAGCACAGCCACACGGCATTTGTTAAAATGTATGCCATGTTGTGTGCGCAGGTGTTTCTGCATGTTGGATGTAATTGCTACTTTGCGATGATACCAAAGCGTCTTGTTGCCATCTATCTCTTCCTTAAAATGAAGCCAAACTTTAGATCGCTTTACCCAATGGGGCGCCATTTTTTATTTATTTTTTTGCTTTTCTAGACCTATGCCTGCTCACATCGTACTTGCTTACTAAATGCCGTGTGCGTAACTTGTGTAAAAAACGTGATGTAAGTCGTGCTGCCCAGAGCCCTAGTATCTGGTGCTGCCTGGAATGGTTAGGAGAATCGTTAAGCGAGCTGCCAAATGGTGCCATGGAATTAGAACACACGAAAGCGGTTCTGAACAGGAACCGGTTTTCGATTCCTATCCCTAATGGCGTCCCATTTATTTAAAAATGCCTGGAAGCAAAATAAACATACTCGGATGTGTGATAAACTACTTCAGCGCATGGTTTATCTACCAGCGCACAACAAAATCACACACGCGTGAGAAACTGACGCTTCGAGGGAGAAAATCGCTCTCTGCACCCACCAGCTTCTCACACACTTGCTTGAGATCGTGCTCGGGACCTCACAGCGCGTATGATTTTCTATCCAGTGGCCACGCTCGAGGACGACTGTAGACACGATCACACAGGAAGTAACGTAAGGAGGCCTTTGAATGACAGCTCGTCATCCATAAGTGAAGACAACGGCTGGAGGCGGCACAGTCGCTGAAGCTTCTCCAGCGTTTGCGGTACATGGGGTAAGTGGTCGTAGTCAAAGGCTTCCCAACACTGCTTCCCATCTGCAAGGCCCAATCAGGGGAAGGCTTACAGAAGAGGTTTGTCTCTGCACAACCTGTCAAAACACATTTTCCTTTGTGCAAAGAGAAAATCAGTACCAGGGCAGAGATGCTTTTGAGATCGCAGCCGTCCTCGAGTGTGCCCGCCGGATAGAGAATCGTGCGCACGGCCAGATTCCGAGCGTGCGTCAGAAGTAGAAGTTTCTCACGCATGTGTGATTTTGCTGTGCGGTGGTGCAAGGGCGTAGGTTTGATTTGAACTTTGGTAGGGACACTATTGGTCTGGTGTCATTGGTGCTATGCAATATGCATGCCCTTTTTTATGCTTGACGTGAGCATCAGCACTGATGAGAGGAATTCATTGTTTAAAGAGAAAATGAGCATTTTGCTACATTAATAAAAATTTTATGAGCACTACACTCACTAGATGCTGTTTATCAATGTTGAAGTATCACCGGCTCTGATGAATGTGGAATTAGGACTGTTTTCCACTTTGTAAATGGTTTCATTTGAACAACTAAGAGAGAAGGTAAATACAGTATTTCCTATTGAAGATATAGAATTGTGCAGAGTTAAACCCCACTCTAATATTTTTACCTACTATGCTCTCTCTGTATCAAGCAAAATAATACATTCATTAAAATATTAACTTCACTATAAAAGTTGAATATCTGGGCTGTAGTTACTCTGTGTAGCCAATTTCATGTATTTTATCTGGGGCTGAAAAAATGAATCATATTAATTGATTATTTGAATATTCGTCAACTAATTTAGTGAGTGATTCATCATTAACTGGAGTATAGAGACTCTAAAGCGTAAAATCTGGCTTTCCCCGACAGAGTAACCCACTTAGATCAGTAATCATACCAAAACTGTAAAAGAAATTAATCGATTTGCAAAAGAATTGTTAGTTGCTGTCCTAATTTTATTGTAACATTGCAAACGCATTTCTTTATACATGTGAAGTGGAGATAACATTCATGAAACAAACATGTTAATCAGCCAAAACTATATTAAAACCCATGTGGCATCATTTGTGAGCTCCAAAAGAGATCACAGAATCCAATTACTCCTACTGAAAACAAAACCAAAAAAAACCCTTACCTGAAGCCCTGAAGGTTCCAACACTTCTCTCTCAAGCTGTGCTGAAACATTACTGCT
>NW_015150514.1:1424558-1427206 GCF_000732505.1 Cyprinodon variegatus
CAAAAAATAACAGATGTTTAGGCGCCATCTCTTATTGTTATACTAAAACCTGCTAATAATTATACCTGAACTCCCTCAAAGAGTCATCAAAAAATGAAAACAGTAACAGCAACTTAATATCAGCAGATCAGATAAAGGAAACCCTCACATTTTTCTTTTTAGTTGGCTGTGGCTAAGAACCAGAAATGTTGATAACTCACAGCCTTTATTTGTCCATTTTTCCAGCAGTCTTCAGAACTCCTGGCTTAGTTTTATACAAGGAAATTTTTTTTTTTTTTAGCGTACATGATATTCAGTTTTTTAATTGGGACTAGTTTCGTAGCCTAATATTAATTGTAGTAACCGCTGTATTCTAGCGTGAAATAAATGTTCCATTTTGTGCTCCAAGCACACGCACATGCACACGGACTGGAAAACAGCCAATCAGGAAGAGAGAAGGCGGAACTTAAGGCAGAACAACCAGTAGCTGGTCAGCGAACCACAGTCACTTGCGCTGCTACGTTAAAGGGACAGTAAAGACAGGCAGGCATTTAGATGGAGCTGCTGCTGAACGGAGAGATATTTTTGCCTTCAGTTTGAGCGCGCAGTCAGCGAAGCTGCTAGAGGAAAAGAAGCCACAGCTGCAGCAAAGCTGTATAGTAAATTATAAACATGTTGTTCACATCAAATTATTGGTAGGGACAATTAGGTCGATTCAAAATTTTGGTAGGGACATGTCCCTATGGTCCCTATGCAAACCTACGCCCATGCGGTGGTGGATAAACCATAAGCAGAAGTAGTGTAACATACATGCGAGTATGTTTAGTTTGCTCCCGGGCATTTTTAAATTAATGTGACGCCATACTTCCTGAATAAATCAACTATTTGCCTTCATGAAGCAGCTTATCAGAGGTGAACTGGGTCTCAGGTTAACGTCTCTGTCCTTAGGGGTCAGTCCTGAGACCCTGGATGGGGGTCAAGACCCCACTTGGGATCCTTGATCAACCTTGATTGCCTTTTAAGGATCCAACACAGAAATTATACTGACCAATAAACATTTATGTTAGTTATAAAAATTAAGCAGACCAATGTTTGGTTGTTGTTTTTCTCCACCGTTGTTGGTTGAATATGGAGAGGCGTTTGTTTTCTAAACCATCTGCCCGGGTCATAAGACCAGCCACAGATCTGAAGGACCGATGGCGCTCGGCAGCATCAAACAATTTTACAAGGTGAAAAGATGGATCTTCCTGTACTTCATGAGTGGTTAGAGACTGTCTGACCTTTACTGACCACAAACATCTCGCCGTTATCACAGGTTTTAACCGGATCCCTTGAAGCAATAAATTCTTTCTGATAAATCAAACCCATCTAATTCTTACAGCTTCTAACAGCTCTTCGGCTGTGTCTGTTAATGTGTTGAATATGAAGAATAAAAACCATCAGGCTCCAGAACCAGAAGCTGTTTGAATCCCACCCAGAAAAGGGTTCCACAGAATAAGTGGGCAATCATCTGAGTTACAATATCCATCCTTACACTGCTGCAACAGATGGCAACCCTGAGGGCAACATTGGGGCCAAAGTGTAAAACTAGTAGGGCCTTTCCTTCCAGTTATCATCAAACCCGCAAAACAGAAGCCTGTGGCTGCATTGGGCCCAGATGGGTTCAGTTTAAAAAGGAGAACTTAGAACTCACAGTATAACAGGTGGAAGTCTCTGAGCTCAGGGGCGCTTTGGACCGAGTTATAGAAATGTGGTTTCAGAGCTCCGCTCCGTAGCAGACTGTAGGCCATCTCAGTCAGGTTGATCCCCACTATAGCGTAGGAATACCTGAAACACATCACACATGGTCAGAGGTCTCCCCTGGTGGAGCCTCAGAGAGAAGCTGAGCTGGGAGGACGCCTCACCCCAGTTTAGGATGGTTAGCATGGGACAGCACCTGGCGAGCTTCTTCTGGGTAGGTCTCACTGAAGAAACTGCAAAAAGGATGAGAGAAACAGTGTCTGGGGTTAAACCCACCTCTCAGAGGTCAGGCCTACAGTTGTCTCCAAACAATCGTGGGTCAGCAGTTAGACTAATGTCAGAATAATAGTTATCATTGACCTGATTTGATGTTCTAAAACAGGCTGAGCAGAACAGCTGAAGGTTTGTGAAATTAATCTTCAGTGGTTATGTTTGGATCACATCGTTCAAACACAGCTAATAAATTCACAAATATATTAATATACAGGTTGATGCCTTCATAAAGAGTTATAATCAGATCCAGCAGTCTTTACTCAATTATTTTCAAAATTCAGATACTGTGATCGCTCAGCTTCCTGTTTGCTGATGTTCTGCTGGACTGTCTTATAAAAACAGAATCAAATCTAATTCTGCTGACAGCCGTTTGCAGACACACTGCAAATGCTCTGACTGGTCCTAGAAGTGTTGGATTTGATGGGCTGGTTCAGATCTGGAGCTTTAGATGGGGTTCATGAGTTTTAGATCAGGTTCAGGAGTTTTAGATCAGGTTCAGGAGATTTAGATCTGGATTAGGAGTTTTAGATCAGGTTCAGGAGTTTTAGATCTGGATTAGGAGTTTTAGATCAGGTTCAGGAGTTTTAGATCTGGATTAGGAGTTTTAGATCAGGTTCAGGAGTTTTAGATCTGGATTAGGAGTTTTAGATCAGGTT
>NW_015150514.1:1428586-1447053 GCF_000732505.1 Cyprinodon variegatus
GAGTTTTAGATCAGGTTGTGAATATAAGATCAGGTTCTGGGGTTTTTAGATCAGGTTCTGGAGTTTTTAGATAAGGTTCAGGAGTTTTAGATCAGGGTCTGGAGTTTTTAGATCAGGTTCTGGAGTTTTTAGATCAGGTTCAGGAGTTTTTAGATCAGGTTCAGGAGTTTTAGATCAGGTTCTGGAGTTTTAGATCAGGTTCTGGAGTTTTTAGATCAGGTTCTGGAGTTTTTAGATCAGGTTCTGGAGTTTTTAGATCAGGTTCAGGGGTTTTAGATCAAGTTCTAGGGTTTTAGATCATGTTCTCATGTTTTAGATCAGGTTCTCATGTTTTACATCAGGTTCTCGTGTTTTAGATAAGGTTCTTATGTTTTACATCAGGTTCTGGAGTTTTAGATCAACATCTAGAAGTTGTGAAGGACTCACAGCAGGTTGGTGAGGCCCAGCAGGCCCATGCCTCTGAAGTCCGTCTTTGGATCATCTCCTTGGAATCCAATGTCTCCCCACTGCTTCGTTATCCTGGACTCCAGCTCCACTGATGGCATCAACAAGCCCCAGAGCTGCAGGTAAACACAGAGATGATGATGATGATCATCATCATCCACATTATCACACAGCCGTTATCTGATTAAAACTCAGGGGCACTGCTAACATGCTGTTTGGATACACGTAGCGGAGATAAAGCCTGCTAGCAGACCACCTGAGTCCACTACCAGGAAGTCCAACCTTCAGCAGCATGGCCTCGTGTTGTGGGCACTCAGAGCTGAAAACTTCCTTTCTCAGGTCTTCTACCGATGAAAACAAGCTGCTGTAGCCAGTTATCTGCAGCAGGCAGACGTGCAGCCTCCCCCTGAACCTGAAAAAGGAAGCAGAGCAGCAACCCATCAGAGCTCCAATTATCATGTTCATGGGGGAAATTTGAACACAAACTTACTGGGGGTCTTTTTCAGGTTTGATATTCTTCTCTTTCATAATCTGATCCACACATTTCTCTAAATCATCCTTGCTAGCTTCCAAAGCTCCTCTCAAAACCTGCAAAAGGAGACCAAACACAATAAAAACAGACACCAGCATCAACGCCTGATGAAGCACTGATTATCAGAAAGCTGCTCAGCTAGCAGTAATCTATGCGAGGCAAGATAAAAACGATTAGGATCAGAAGATCTGCTGATCTGCAGGTTCACAGATCAACGGGTCAGACATGCTGCTGTTCGGCAGATGCAGCCAACACAGTTTACTGACAGATGCATCACAGTAAACAATTGTTTATTTCTCCAACGATTGAGACCCTTCTATCATGTTGCTTCTGCCTCACAGTCAGGCTCTACTTTGCTTGTAGCCTATTAGCTGCTAAAAATATATAAAAAATCCTGTTTTCTAATAAAAAAATATGATAAAAAAACACACAACAAACCTTTACTGCAAGTTTGAGCAAATAAAATGTTCTCCACTAGTCTGGTAAAAGCATGTCTAATCTTAGCCAACAAGAAACTCCAGAAATCTCAGGAGTAATATCACAAAACCAGCTTGGATCTTTATTCACTTTCCTGAATAATTTAAATAATAATTAAAAAAAACTGAAGGAGATCCACAGTTTGCTCCTAACTGAAACTCAGGAGATGCAGATGAACTTAAAACTGACGACATGCTAGCTGCATCTGAAGTTAGCTGAGGTTCCTGATTTCAAATCAGTTGTCTTACTTTGTTTTTGGAGGACTGGAGAGAATATTCTGGAAGATAAAGAAACCAGAATTGGATTAGTGAAGTACTGAAGGGAAAGTAATTAATGAAATCAGCCAACAGCAGGAGCGGAGCTGGATGAGTATTTCACCTGCTTTGGACGTCCTTGTTGCTCCCGGATTGTATCCAGAGCAGATCCTCTGCAGCTCACACGTCCCAGTAGCCTGCCTGATGAGCCACTTCAACCAGTATCTCAGGTAGGATGTGTAGACATACTGCCAGATACAACCCAACATCTCCACTGGAAGCACAGAGAAACAGATAGTGCTCACTTTAACATCGTCTCATATCATTTTCTAATCCTCTTCAGAGGCTCTTTAGTTGTTGGTCATGGATTTACAGAAAACATTTCACTATTTTTCCTGCAATTTCTTTGATAACAAGACTTGATAGTTTCCTAAAATCTACTTAATATTAGGTTTAAATGCTCTGATCTGACTCCAGTGAAGCAAGAGGACATCTGGATTCATTAGTCCTCATCGCAGGAGTGGAACGTCCAAAACAGAGCCAATCAATGACAACAGGGTGTAAAAAGGAAAATAGTTCAGTACTGAAACTAATCAGGCTCAGATTTAAACCGTTTGATTGTTTCTCCATAACTTGTAATTAATGTAAATCTCTTTATTGTCCCAAAATGGGGAAATCCACCCTTTAAATTTAACCCATCCCCTCGGGGAGCAGTGGGCTGCTTTTGTGTGGCGCCCAGGAAGCAGTGTGGGGTTTAGGGTCTTGCTCAGCAATCCAGAGTTGAGGTTGTGAGGATCAAACCGAGTACTTGAAACCTTCTCAGAGCATAAGTGCACCGCTCTAACCACTAGGCCAAAATTCCCCAATTTGATTAGATAACTAAGACAAAAAATAAACTGATGTGCAAAAGGTTCACAATGTCACTGTGAAGGAAAACCTGGATTAATAGCACAATCTCTCCGTATGATAACCATTAATAACAATATTACTGATTAAAATAAAATAATCAATTGAAAAATTAAAAACAAAACAGAAAACCTACAATTAGTTCTTCGGTTCAACAGAAACCCCAAGAAGACAAAAAAATTCTTCTGGTTTCTCAAACTGGAACTTTTTAAAACTTCAGTAACTTCAGTTTAGTTGGATACCTTCTTTTTTTCAAACATATTATATTGAATCGTCTCTTTTTTGATACAACAAAACGTACAGACAACAAACTTAAGCTTGTAACATGTACTTATACACACTTACATTCATCCCTGCATTCACCATTTAAACCTGCATGTCTAGTGCCAAAAATATACAAAGCCATTTAGATTAAGGCAGAGACTTAAAAAAGAATTAAAAAAGGGTCAATATAAGAATAAAAACTGTAGTCAAGACATCATTCAAAACTCCAAATAATAAGCTCCACATTCAGTCCTATGATCCTCATATATGGCTCCTATAGATTCTCAAAGTCCTGTTGTTTGCCCTTTGCAATGTGAGCTTGCAACTTCTTGCTTCCATGTTCCTCCAGCATAGTGAAATAGATCTTCTGGTTTGAAGAAGTCCATAAACTATCAATGTAGTTGTCTTTTGTGTTTGCTTAAATTCTATTGGATATATTCCTAGAACACAAATTTGAACCTCTAATGGGACTTTTACCTTAAGCAATTCAGATAGACACCTAATAACATCCTTCCAAAACTTCTGGACTTTAGGACATTCACACAAACAATGGAGAAGAGTTCCTTTTTCAGATAAACATTCAGTAAAAATAACTGGAATTCTTGTATACCTTCTAATTATCTAAATTATTCTATTATGTTTCAGGGGTAAAATGAAATAACTACACCTGCAACTTTTCCTTTTGTTTTATATCAGCAAATAATATTAGAATAATAAAATAAAAGGATCAGTTTATGATCTACTAATCCCAGAACTGATAAGAGGATGAACTCCTACCACCCACCATAATAAAGTTCGGTTGTAGTTTAGAACCTGTCTCCATTTTACACTCACACTGACAATGATCGCTGCTGAGACAAACATGTCAATAAATCTGTCCAGAATTTCCCTTAATCACCCTAAAGGAAGGACTAGGAGATAAAAAAACAACAACAACATGAGCAGCCTAAAAATCACACTGACGTCATCGATAAGTGAATAGTAGCATCGAGTTAGCAGCGATGCTAACTTGAAATTACCATAACCTTTTCTTTACAAATCCTAACCGTGTCTAGACAGACATCAGAAGATTTTGATGTCAGCCAGGTTTTATCTGTTGTTCCGTTTTATTGTTTTAAAACAAGCCTAGCTAGCTAGCTTCCATTAACAGGTGTTAGCTGAGACAACAGGTTTTCATTGATTTGGATGTTAGCTCGATTCATTAGCAGGTGTTAGAAACGTCTCTAGCAAACTGTGTGGCTTTTCTGATATTTAGAAATAAGCTATGATACCGTTACCTTATTGGTGATAGAAAAAGAGTAACGGAGCAAAGTATTTCCTTCTTAGCTGCAGGACAGTTTGTTTGGGGTATAACGTTAGCTCTGGTGATGCGTTTAGGTGCAGCTCAGATACACGGCCACGCAAAAGCACACGCGAACAAAACAAAACGTACATCGATATTAAAAGAGCGACGTTACAGACGTGTCACCATGAATATCCTTCATAATATTATGAAACTATATGATCAGAAATCGATTATTTTTATTTTAAAACAGACGATTAAAAGGAAATAAACAGGCATAAACAAATGTCTTTGAAGTTATCATTTTAGATCTCGCACCGCCGCTGTGAGCGCGCCATCTGGAGGACATCTGTGCACATGACAGGTGCCTCTGGGCTTTGAGAGCCGCTGGATCCGATGTGCCTTGATAAAAAAAAATAAAAACACAGTTAAAGATACAATAATACCTTTAAAAATTAGCTCATATAAATACAATGATATCAAACTTTTTTTTTTCTGGAAACAAAAGATAAATATAATTTTGTCCTCGCTATGCCAAAAAGTGATCCACCAGTACTCAGTTTCAGGTCTATCTCTGCTAAATAGATGTCTTATAAAACAATAGTAGAACTGCATAAATGTACAAAATTAGGTCTTCAGTCTAAAAGTAAAGCATACCGAACAAACATTAAATAAAAACATAACTCAGAAGATGTAAATTGCAGCTGTGTATGGCGATTTTCAAGTTAACCTAATGGACATATATTCTGCATAAAAAGCAGCAAAATACCATTTGAAAAGAATGGAAAGAATGTGCAATTAAAAGCAGGGATATAACTTATTGAATTAGCTGAATACTGTGATTATAATCTCTAGCAGCTGAGAGGAAGGGTCTGCAGTGATGCTCCTTTAGCACACCTATGAAGTAGGTTTCAGGGGTTCTGCAGCTCTGCAATAGCTAAATGAGCCTGGAGACACTGTCTGACAGTGATGTTATTTCTGGAAGAGCACTTCTGTCTCCCGCCAGCTGCACTGGGTTATTTATGGGCCAATGCCATGACAGCAAATGTTGGAAAAAAGATAACAACAAAAGTTTTATGTAAAATTAGGTACTAAAAACCAAAACCTTACTAGACACATAAATGTAGTGAATTATAAAACAATCCTACGTATATGAACAGAATGACTAAATGTAACCTGGTTGTATTTCTCTTTTGTTATAATTACACAAAATGTTTTTATTTGTTGTCTTTAAATTGTCTGCACCCCTTAGACCCTCCCCGTTTGTCATGTTGTCCTGCGGGAGAGGTGTGTGCCATTTATTTTTCATCTGAATATATCCAGTTTATTTATACCGGTAGATCTATTAAGTTAATTTTTGTTAAGTACTTCTGTTTTGTGTAGGACTTGGAGTGGGCAGCCAATAACACAGTTGTTTTGTATGTTGTTTTCCAGGCACATAAATCGGGAAACTGTCCTGTTATAGACAAACTGTGTCACGGCCCGATCACTTAATAAACCAGCACAACGCAGAAAGGATCCGGTTACATAAGCATACATTCAAACATCAAGCAAAGCACAGGAAAACATTTAAAGTATTTAAATCAATCATAAATTAACAAAATAAAGAAAAAGGAAAGTTAGTAATGAGCATAATATAAACACAACCTTTGGGATCTCTGTGTGTAAATATCTGTTTGCTTTTATGTTTTCATTCAACAAGCATTAAACAGGTAAATATCATTTATTAAGCTATTGTTGGATGTCAGTATCTGAAAAACAACTAATTGCTTCAAATGATTATCTAACCAAATAAAAAAGATAATATAAAATTAACAGACGTGTTTGCCGTTTTCTTCACCTTTATTTCTACAGGTCAATCTCAGTGAGATTCAAGTTCATAGTTTGAAGTGTACGGTTTTAAACAAACATATAAAATAACTTGCAAAATTCAATTCAAAACATTTTGTGATCCCAAATTTCAGTGTTAAGGTTTCCATATATGTGAACACTTATTTGAACTGTTTGATGATCTGATACTGTCCGATCAACAAACGTCGTGTTATGAAGAATAATGTTGGAAATTTGCCCTTTTCAAATAAATCTGTATTGTGAAGCAACCCTAACCTATGTTAGGTGATGTAGTAGACTTAACCTGTAAGTTTACAATTTCACTTTAATAATAATAATTCATTATCTTAATAATAATTCATTATCTTAATAATAATTCATTATCTTTTCTGAGGTGTGAAACTCTAGGGCTTAAAGTTAGTTCCGCTCTAACCCTAAGAATAACTCTGTCTAAAATCTCCACAAAAGTATATTTTTTTTAAATGTTCGATCCATTCTCTCCTGCCCTCAAATCTTAATTAAAATAATAAAAAAAAAATAAATAAAAAAGGAGAACTGAGACTTTTTAAATAGCAGAGCTCAGTCAGTCTGTCTTTTTTCTACTTTAGGTCAAAGAAACATAAGATGATTGCAAACATAGGTAAGGATAAGTTGAGACTCTTTATTGATTTGATTATTATGATAGTAGTGCAGTCAATTTGTGTGAGTGGGGTTGCCATATCATGATGTCATCAGTAAGGGCATGGCTCCGAGCAGATCTGGTACCTACACCGGCGGTTACAGGTTCAATTCTGGGCCTGGTCATTTTGCTGCATGTCCTTCCTCTCTCTATAATTCCACATCTTGTGTCAGGCTCAGAACAATAGGACCCAGTATTAAGATGGAACTGCATTGAAACAGCGTCGGCATCTAAGGCAGGAACGGGATGAGGTTGGTTCCAGCCTGTTGACTGCCGACGAGACGTGGCGGGTTCAATCTAGAGAGACCCAGATGCTGGTCTCTCGGAGGTCGGAGGACAGGCAGGAGATCCGAGCTGAGCAGACGAAGGAAGACAGGATAATCCAGAAGGCGAAGTGAAAACCAGTGTCGAGGACGTGCTCAGGTGTTAGGGCCATGAGATCAGAGATCCATAGATGTATGTGTCAGGAATCAGTTCCAGTTTCGGTACACAGGCAGAATTCAGCCGGAGTCAGAGTAAAGGTCAGGCAAACAGATCAGAATGAGGATAGACAGGCTGAAGAAAGGCTCAGGATCAGGCAATCAGAACACACAAGAACGCTAGAGAACTCTCACCACAGGCTCGAGAATAATCTGGCACTGATGGCTTGTCGGAAGGCTGGTTAAATAGAAGCTGAAGCAGGTGGATAAGCAGTAATGAGAACTGGATGAAGATAGGCAGGTGAATAAAATGAGTAATCAGACCAGATATCAGCACCAAGATCATGACATCTTGTCTGCCTTTCTTTGAGATATACAAAATTGAATCCAACTAGAGCCTACCTAAAGGTGTCGTTGAATGACATGCAAGTTGTGGACTGATGTGTATAAACTGTTTCTTATTTCTGTTGCAGTGTCGTTGTACTGTACACATGCTTGTTATCTGTTTTATGAAAAATATTTTACTATGTTTTTTTAATAAGGACCCCGACAGCTTTAAAAATTGGCTAATGGCGATCTACACAATAAACTAAATATGAAGCACCAGCTGCTGATGACCGAGTCATGTCTCGACAGAAATCAGGCCAGATGGAGCCACTATGGAGAGAGAAGACAGAGAGAGAGCAACGCTAAAAAGTGAAGCAGGGAATAAAGCCGAAAGAGAAGGGAGTAGAGCAGGGAAAACTGATTTAGAGGGTAGAAATAAATACCTTAACAGGAAAAGTCACCCAATGATGTGCTCCCCACTGTCCCTTTAAAACCCTTCCTTTCAATAAGCTGCACATTTTACAGGCTGTTTAGCCTTTTAAGCCTTTAACCAAAATTAAAGACACTCCCAGGAAACGCCACAGTTTAAAACAACAGAAAACCACCAACAGACTTCACCTCATGATTGATGATTGATGCAGCTGATCCTCAGATTGTCACCAGTGGTGCACTTGACTTTAATTAAGTCACAGTCTCTACCCTAATCAGTCCCTCTGGACTTTCAGGGGCTGGAGTTTTATCTGTACAATTACTGCATTAGAAACGGAGCTCCTGTCTGAGAAAGCTCCATCCCCAAAGTGAGCGCTCAGTTTCTATCCTCTGATTGATATGATGTCCAGACAACAATGCGGGGTCCTAAGCCCCAGTCTTTAACAGGAATTTTTAAAGCATCATGAATGTAAAAGAAAACACATACATGTAATCTTTTATTGAATAAATGGCACTCATCAGCATCAATGTACCTCCAATAAGTCACATTTTTTTGTCTTTCTTCAAAGTAGTTAGAATTAGTGGTCATGTTTTCAACTCAACTCAACTCCACTTTATTTATAAAGCCCTTTAAAACTGCCCATGGATGCCACAAAGTGCTATTAAAAGCCAAAGACTAATTATAGATTTAAAAGCAGACTGAAACCCCTCCAGGACAGCATGTCCATCTAATAACGAGTTGAGTTGACAGTAAACATTTTTTTCTAAGAGTTTACAAATAAAAGGCAGCTTAGGTCTGAAGTTGGCCAGCACACCGCCATAAAGACCGGGTGTTTTAAATAGGGCCCGGACCAAAGCATGTTTAAAAGTCAATGGCACAACTCCAGAGGAAAGACTACTGTTTATAATGTTTATAATATATAAGTAAATGGGTCTGTCATTATCCTGGCGCTGGAGGCTGGCTTATTCCATTCACCTGTTTAACTCTGCCCTGTTTCTCATTACCACTTATCTTATCCACCTGTTTCCAGCTCCTATATATGCTGTTTGTTTTCAACCACCAGTGCCAGATTATTCGAGCTGCTGTGAAAGTAACTCTAGCCTTCAAGTTGGTCTGATTGTTATCTTGCTTCTGACCCATTTTGGAGTTTGTTTGTTTTTTTGCCTTGCCCCTGTCTGCTCTGTTTGCTGTGTTTTTTGCACTGTTCTCCTGGATCCTGCTGGTTGCCGAACCTGGACTGTTTCTCTGACCTCGGCTTGAATTCTCCTTAAGGACACTTTTGCTACCTCGGCAATAGCTAACATCAGCTCATCATTCGGGGCGCTGGAAGTGGCTACAGCTGCTAACTATCTCCTTTTCATCTGTGATCGGACTGGACTTTAAACCAGGTCAGTGACTTTGCTCCTTGTCATTATAGCCCGATATCCCAGTCACTGACCTGTGTTTTCTACCTCTGCAGTTATCCAGCCCGCTGATGATCAGCTGCTCGCTGAGTTATTGGTTCTAAAATAAAGCTTGTTGTAAACCATCCTGAGCTGTCTGATCATTGGGTCCAAGTTTCTGAGGCTGATGCAGGAGCAGAGCAACCATATCATTAAAAAAGAGCAGGATCCTACTGCAAGTCTGAGAAGATGCCTCCAAGCTGAGGGGCATTAAGAACAGCGTCGTTTTTTTTTTTTTTAACAAAACGCCTGGGTTATGACAATTTAATGAGATCAGCCAAGTATTTTCTTTTTGCTTTAACTGTGCTTTTAAACGGATGCCAGCAGTCCTTAAGGATATGAAAGGAAATCTGCAACTTGTCCTTCTTCCACCTCTGCTTATCTGGGCAGCATTCCCACCTAACTGCATGAGTTTCCTCGTTAAACCATGGCTCAGTTTTAACCTTGGGATTCAAAGTTTTCACTGGAGCAACGCAGTCCAAAACAATCTCACAGAGAGAGTTAAACCAGCTGCCCTGATCAATACTAGACAAATAGATTCATCATCTAAAAACATCTACCGGTACATTAAATTACCGTTGAGTTGCAATAGCAATCAGTTTATATAGCACCAAGTTAACAAACTCAGAATGTCTGTCCTAATCACTATATAGGGCACTATATAGTGTTTACGTCATTTTAGATGAATGTCCAAACTGATTGTGGAGGAAAAAGTAGTGATCATCTGTCCGAACCGCCAGATAGAGTTCACTATAAAGTCCACTATATAGTCCCATCTCACGGTTTTCCATTTCACAAATAGTTTCCTCAACCTCTGCATCAGTTACCATGGTAATATTCTCCCCAGAGCTGACCTGGGGTCAGTTTCAAAGATCAGGTTTAACAAAGTAAGACTAAAATCCTCAACTCTGAATTGATGTAGCCTAAGGTTGGAAACTCACTACAGCTGCTGTGAATGTTTTTTTTTCTAACTTCTGTAATAGTGCAACCATGTTATAGTATTTATAGATGTAATTTATTTTCCACTCCTTCGCTTTTAATTGTCGTTTAATTCTGCTGCTCAGTTCAGTCAGCAGAACCTCAATCTCCAAACCAGTAGTTTTTCATCTTTGTCTTCAATGTCATTTCTATGAATGAACACCTTCTGACCTTCTTGTACCTTATAAGGGCCGTGATTATAAATAATTACATCTATAAACAAACGGGTTGATGGCAGCAGCACAGCTGATTTTTCTCTCTAAGATGGAGTTGCAGCCGAACAGACCAGATGAAGCTACTATGATGAGAGCATAATGTTAGAGATTGAACCAACACATTTTTTTCAGTATTCCAGAGATGAAAGGGTGGGATTTAAATAACACGACCTGATGAAAAAGGAAACCAAGGTTTTTACTTTGTTATCTGAGATCAATTTCATCTCATCCAAATTAATCTACAAACAGTTGAGCAACAAGACCAACAGCAACTTAGTATAAACAGACAAAAACTGTAAGGTATGACGGGGCTCTAAGTTTGAAATTCCCAGTGATTTAATTGGGCTTAGATGATTCAACTGGAGAGCCTCATCTCTCACCTCTAAGCAAAAGTTGTCATGAAAAAAAGCATTGCTAAAAGCAATTAATGAGTCCAATAAGAGTGAATAAAATGTAGCTATATAGTCAGAACACAAGAAAAAAGCTGCAGAAAGCACAAAGCTGAATAAATTATTAGAAATTAATTAATTAAAAATAATGAATAATTAGTTAATTAAATCAAATATGTAAAACAAAAAAGAACAAAAGATGTAGATACCTAAGAATTACTGCTCTTATTTTGAAACAATCTCAGTTGTTACTACCGCCATTCCCAGTGTTTGTGCGACCTAAAAAAACGGCGTGAGGGTTGGCTTGACTGTCGATTCTGAAGTGCAGGCTGGATTGATTTTGCTCAACCTTTTCCTTTCTGTAGAACATTTTTCTTCCACTTAACTTTCCTTTAATAAATCAGCATTTTCACATTACTTTCTCTCAGACACATGATATTTGTTTTTTAGGCTAAAAATGACAGGAAATCAGACTCTTCCTTTATGTGTAACAATTCTGGAGAACATCTGGATTTCTACCTGATATAAACGACAATCAATGGTGGACGTTTTCTTTATTATGAAATTTTGTAAAGAAATTGAAACATGACAAAATTATGTCATTTAAAGCAGTTCTGAAAAATTCTCTAAAGCTCCCATATTTTTCCATTGTCCTGTTTCTCTGACTGTGACTGGCTGGATGTGCTCTCTTCATTTTCTGACATGGGAGCTGGCTCAGAGCTCGTCTTCCTGGTTGTGTGTTTCCTGGACTGGGTCGCCTTTTACAGTTGCTTTTTGTATCTCTGCTTCTGTCTCCTTGAACCCCAGTCGGCCTCAGCTCACACTAAGCCTGGTTCTGCTGGAGGTTTCTTCCTGTTAAAAGGGAGTTTTTCCTCTCCACTGTCGCTACATGCATGCTTAATGTGAGGGAATCAATAAGGCGATGCAATCAACTGGTTTTCCTTAGATAGAAAACTTTGAATGAATCTGACTGTATGATCTGGTGAACTGTAAAGTGCCTTGAGATGACATGTGTTGTGAATTGGCACTATTTAAATAAACAGAATTGAATTGAATATTATTTTGCTGTTTATTCACACATAGCCATCTGTCCAGGAGCTGAGCATCCTTCCTCCTCTCTGGAGAAGCGTGGTCTTCCTCAGGAGGCGACATATAGTGACCCTCGTGTGATCGCCTGAGGCGCTCGCAGGCAGGATGCTGCCACCATCCTCATCCTCTGGTCGTGCAGCCTGGCCGGGATGCCGCAGAGCAGCTCCTCAGTCTGGAACAAAGAGCTGGAGGCAGCGGTGACTCATTGCGCACGGTCAGTTGCTCCAGGTTCGGCTTCGGTGCCGTTCGGCCGCGGACGATCGATACCCCTGAGCCTCATATTCTGCTGGAAGGCGTGGCTTGGTGTCACCGACACTAGGCTGAATTTTCCATATTCATCCTCCATCTCCTGAACAGTAGCGCGGGACATCAAGGTAAATCGACCTGTTTTTCTTTCTGATCAAAGGGTCGCGTTTGGTTTGCAGACGTCTGCAAGGTCAGATCAGATGCATGGCACAGATCCGCTTGGCCTGGATAGGTCCAATATGTTCCTACATTGCAGACTCATTTGCATCAGTTCGTCACTCCGGTGTTGGTTTCGTGTCATTTTGCAAACTGCTGCATAGAGGGAGAAAGAAAAGAGACCTCCAATTAGAGCCAGGATATGGTCTCTACAAACATTTGCGCTTTGGGGACTGACAGACGGACGCGTTGTGGCAGAGCAAACACGCACAGATGGGCCGAACCTGTCCGTGACCCAAACCAGCACCAACCAACTGGTTTCTAACAGGTAGACAAAGTGGGAAAGGAGGCAGGATATATGATCAGGAGAAAAATTCATATGAAGTGATGAGAGAGAAAATTAGCAGAAATCTAAGGGCTCAGAATTTTATAAGACTAATACACTTTATTCAATCCCCTTATCTTTATTCTGCATGAACAGAACATGCAGGGTTTGCTTTGGTTCCAATGGGATTTTGTTTGCAGACTGGAGCTCTTACATGCTAAGGATAACGATTAAAGTCTCTCATCACCACCAAGAAAAAAATGTGGCATCACAGGTCGAGGCTGTCAACTAATATTAATCCTTCAGAAACAGAAGGGGATGTAAACACAGGCTCTCCCTGCTTAACTGTTAAAGATATGAATTCCCATTGGAATCTGTTTGCTTCCATTTTATAATCTGATTAATAGTATCAAGCAGATTAATAGAGTTTATCTGAGATCGTCAACAAAGAGCAAAATAGATCCTGGATCCAAATGATCTTCTGCAGTTCCCCTCACTATCCTCTGCTGGTCCCTTGTTTCAGATGTTTTGTTCCTAAAGTACTTAGAGAGATTGCTCAGGGATTTCCAAATTAGGATGAATGCATTACAATCCCACAACCGGGATCTTTCTAATCAAAGGTCTCACCTGTTCAGAGTTCAGTTGATTTTCCTCCCCTGTTTTCTGTTACTTTGTGTTTTATTTTAGTTTGTGCATTCTGTTTGCCCTTTGTCTGGTTCGTCCTCTCTCTGTCTCCCTGGTTTCTTCATGGTCCAACTTCCTCCTTTTCATTAAATATTCTTCTACCAACATCAACCCCCCAATGCATGGTTATTACTTCAACCCTTCACCTCCACAAACCAAGACAGTAGGACCTGTGGTCTCCAGGCTTCAAATGAGCTCCTTTATGATCTTAAGGCTTCTTCCTTAGCTGGTGATGTGGTTCTCTGTTGGCTCCTGCATTGCCTCCATTGACAGGCAGAACTCTGGTCCTCCTAAGGATGCCCTCCCACACTGCCTGCCTGAACTGTGGACTTCTTTTATTGGGTTTTATTTTGGAAGCATAGACTGAACTAATGAGTTAAAAATGTGCTAAGAAAATAGTCCCTATACCATCACACCACCATCACAACAGCGTCAGCTCTTTCTGAAGTGCTCAGACTAGCATGTCCATCACCATGCTTCTTTCAAAGTCATCTCTTTCTGATTCTTACTTCCGTGGGGAATCTTGGCCGTGTTTATAGGGGCCTAAAGCATACTAATATTGATTGTCTTATAGATTGTATCTGTCGGTCAATGATGGAACATGTCTGCCTAATAAAGTGGCTAGTGAGTATGTTCCAACAGGGATTTCAGAATAATTGCGGCTCTCAAAGTGAGACTAAAGACAATCTGAGGATCGCAGCAACTCCACCTGAGTTATTCATTCAGTTTCCTCAGGGTTTACTTCACGACTGTATTTTCAGACAAGAAAAGCCCTGCCATATAAATCCCCTACATTTGCATTAGTTGGGTAACAGGAGGAATTCACCAGTGTGCTTTCCCAGTACTCTGAAAGCCCCAGCAGGTTTAGCCTAAGAGAAACTGCACTACACCTTCAGTCCAACAGGTGGCAGTAATAAGATCGCACAGATGGTTTTTCAGTTTTCTTTTTCATTCAGATTTATTTTTGCTGTCAACAGGCAGCCTCACTTGTGTCAGTATTAAACATAAACTGACAAAACAGTTATATATAAAATATATATAAAAACATCTTTGAAAGTAGGATCTAATCTGTGATTAACCTTTCTCTCTAAAAACCTTTCAAAATGACCTTTTTGTGATTAATGGCTAATGAGCGACTAATTAGTAGATACCATGAATGCCATTAAATCGGAGATCACACTCCACATGCCAGAGTTGTGTATTCACTCTATGTGATTCATTTTAATATGTATGTTAGTGAGAGGATTCACAATTCTCTCTTTTCAATAATGTCCTAAGTTTTTTAAATCTCCACCTGTTAGATAACTAATAACCATTTTCAGATCAGATTTTTAAAATGGTCAGGGCATGGTTGATGAGATTCAAATGATAATGTGGGAGAGAGTTGTTGAAGGAAGTTAAGATTTGAAGATAAGTGAACAGAATGGTTTCATGCTGAGAAGAAGTCACCCTCTATTTATGATTTTTGCCTTGGAAGTGATGTCAGAAGGAGTTGTAGATGCAAAGGTTGGATAATATGCAGAGAAAGAAGTGAAGGTGACGCTCGACCTGTACAAGGACAATGAGAAAGTTGTGAAGTGTGTGGTTAGAGTGAAGGAGGCTTTGGAAAAGGTCTACATAGATATTTTGTTTGCAGACGGCATTGTTATTTGCAGTATTAAAGGATTCTGGTGGAAGAGTCTGGTGAGGTAAAGGTATGATCTTTAGAGTAGAGGAATGAAAGTCAGTATAGGTAAGACAGAAGACGTGTGAATGAGAAGCAGACAGATGAAAGCATGTAGCTACAAGGAGAGTCACTTTAGATGGATGGGTTTAAGTGCATGAAGTCAATCAAGCAAAGCAACAGGCATCGCACAAGGGAGGTGAAGACGATAGTTCAGGGAGGATGAAGGAGGGGAGTGTCAGGAGTAATTTGAGACTGGAACGCTACAAGAGGAAACAGAAAGGTTTACAAGATGCTACTAAGACCTTATGCGATGTATGGTGTACAGACCGTGGCAATTACAAAAGGCCAAGCTGCAAGACAACTGAAGATGCTCTCGGCTAAATATAGAAAAACTGAATATTAACGAGAAAGCTCAGGGTGAGCAAACAGCAGACAAGGAAGCAGAACCAAGAGGGTTTGAAAATGTGACTAGATCTCTGTGGTACAACCAGGATGAAGACCAATGCAAGACATATGCTGCTTTATCAGCTTATTTCTTTTTTGACTTACTTTTACAGTTTTGCTTTACATCGCGCTCCCCTCATGTCAGCCCAGCCATTCGGGCCAGATCATTATTCTTAGTTTTTTTGTGTTATGTTTTCATGTCAGTTGTTCATGTTTGTTTTTGAGTTTTAGTTAAGTCCCTGATTCATGTTTCCATCCTAGGAGGCCAGTGGATTGAGAGGATTTTCTGTTTGTCTCCTATCTTCTGATCCCTTCCCGCTCTTTTCCGCTGAGCCCTTAGGGTTTTGGCTAGAGTGCGGGGGGACCTCGGGTTCTGGCCCTTCTCCGTGGAGCCCTCACGGTTTTGGCTCAGGGGGAGGTCCATTTTAATCCCCGTAATCCAGGCTCCGAGGTGGAGACCGGTTGAAAGTTCTGCAAATTTCCTGGTACCATGTCTTGTCTCTGTCCCTGAACCACTGAGCCTGTCTCCATCGGATTGTGTTTGCCTGAGCTTGCATTTGGACTGATGGAACTCTGAACCTGCCTGAATGTTCTGTGGATTCCTGGAACCATGAATCTGTCTGTTCCTGTTCGGATCAGAATCCCTGGTCGGGCTACGGAGTCCTGGATCCCAGAACTGTCCTGTCTGAACTGTTTTTGTGACCTAGATTGGGCCCCTGCCTGCTCACTGGGGTTGCTGCATCATGAACGCTCTGGGCAGGTCTGGTGACATGTCTCCTCCACTTTTTCAAAAGTCTGTTTTGGTCCCCTGCACTTTTTACTGTCCAAAAACAATTTTACGCTACGGTACACAGACCATCGTCCAGCACTAGGACAAAGTGGGAAACCGTAGCTCGAGCTGAAGCCCACTTCCCTGAGTTTAGCCCACCCGCAAGCTCCTGATTGGCCCTCTGTCCTTCCTTGTGTGATCGTCTGTCTCCTGAGAAGCTCACTTTACAAGCATCTGATGCACTATTGAATTGCGTCTATGATGGATGGTCACAGCGCTGCTGAAATCTTACAAGCTACCGTAATTAGAACTGTAGGGCCGCAAGCTTTTATCTCTGCTTTCTGGTATATTTTGGTTTGATTTTAGAGATAACTTAAATGGTCCAGGAGTTACAGACTTGTAAACAACATGGGTCTCCAAAAGACGACAGTAGCTGAGGGAGTCTGCTACTATAATTATGGATTTTTTTCCTTCTCATTGAGTCACGTAATCTAGAAGGGTTGTAATATCACGTTTATTCATTTACGAAAATCTTTGAATTGTATGTGCATTCATGTGCGTGCATGTGTTTGCCTGTATGGTTATTAGGGTGTCGGAAAAAAGAAAGAGAGACATAAGAGACTTCTTTAAAAGTCAAAGTGTGAGTTACATTTGAAGAACTGTGTAACTGTGTAACCTAATTCACCTTAATTGGCTAGTAAAGTAAATTTGTTTTATTAAAAGTGATGAAAAATCAACTGTATTATTGTTATATATTATTAATATCATCAAAAAAGAAAAAAACAATCTACAAATGTCATTTATATGTATCCAAGCTCATAATCATTTTAAAACTATGTGTTTTTAATCCACGCGGATTGTTGCATCACAATTTGTCCAATTGTTCATGTCATGCATCCATATATTTAATCAAAATTTCATCCATGCCCCCATCTTTCCAATTAACACATTTTAGTTGTAATAAACCAGTCAGTTGTTATAGTAAAAGCTAAATTTTCCCCCTCATTTGCACAGATCTATTTCATCTATAAAAGCTACGCATAACATCTACAAACAGTAACTTTAAAAAATATCCAGATCGATCTAATTTTGAATGAAACAGTAAGTGTACGGAAAGTACATCAAATACATTTTTTTCCTTTCAGTCTAACAGTTTTCTGCAGTCATGAAATCTGTTTGACAAAGTCTGCTGTGCATGTCACATCTTATCTCTGGAGCACAGTGTGTTAAAGTTGATTAAGTCATACAGTGCCTTGCGAAAGTATTCAGCCCCCGTGAACTTTTGACCTTCTGCCACATTCCAGGCTTCACACATAAAATATGAAATAAAATATTTAGTGAAGAATAGACAAGTGGGACACAATCATGAAGGGGAATTAAATTTATTGGATATTTAAACTTTTTTAAATGAATAAAAAACAAAAAAAAAATGGGTGTGCAAATTATTCAGCCCCTTAAAGTCGTAGGGAAATCATATTTATTTTTGTTAACTTTGTTATTTTGTTAACTTTTTTTGTTATTTTATGCAGGCCAGTTAGTTATACGTCAGCTTGTACACCTAAATTCGGCCAATCATATATCAATGGTCATCTATTAATCAAATTTTTTCGCATCTTGCATCTTGATTCATATGTCGCAGCTAATATACACAACAGTTGAAAAAAGAAATAAAAATCATTTACTTTACCATTGAGTTCCTTCCCAGTGTTTACGGGGATGCACGTCTATGAAATCTCTGAATGGCTTAGCACCTAAATACATCACAGACTTGCTATCAGTGTATCAACCCTCCAGACCACTCAGGTCTTCTGGCTCCAGCCTGCTCTGCATACCTAGAACCAGAACTAAACATGGAGAAGCAGCATTTAGTATGGAAGCAAATCGTTACCATCTCATAAATGAAATTAGTAATCAATAATCCTGTTTGCATTTTCATCTTCTTCTTCAACACTGCTCATCCCTTTACTTAATTAAAATTAAAAAGAAAAAGACATTTGAGATTTATTTTTCAAAATTTACCCTAGCAAATTTATACCAAAATTCAATTTGAAATGTAAAATTTGAAAATGAGAAAGCATTTCCAGAAATGCTTTTTCATTTTAAGAATGTGGCTGCATTGTTTGACTCATAAATGAAATTAGTAATCAATCATCCTATTTGCATTTGAATTTTCTTCTTTAACACTGCACTTTTATGCCATAATTAAAGAGAAAACACAGC
>NW_015150514.1:1447393-1501111 GCF_000732505.1 Cyprinodon variegatus
CACACGTTAAAGAAGAACCTAGAACCAGAACTAAACATGGAGAAGCAGCATTTAGTTCCTACGCTCCTTATCTGGAACAAACTTCCAGAAAACTGCAGAAAGCCTGAGTTCCTTTAAATCAAGACTAAAAACACATTTGTTTAGGATTGCCTTCGACTGTTCTAGTTAAACAGTTCAACTAAAACATATTTTCTTTAGTCCAACTGTATTTGATATTCTTTTTTGTTTCTGCATTTTTTTATTTTTTTATTTATTTTTTCCTACTTGCTTCGATTCCTTTTTATCTTCCTGTATTTTAATATTGTGAAGCACTTTGCATTGTCTTTGTACTGAATTGTGCTATACAAATAAATTTGCCTTGCCTTGCCTTGCCTTGCCTTGCCTGTGTCTTCAGCAGGTGTAGAGCTAACAGAACTGGCAGCGTTGCAAGGCAAGGGCTCAAACATGTACGGCTGTAAGCCTCCTACACCAAACCAAGCTTCTGCCGCCCTGGCGTCCTCTTCCACAACATCTTCGTCCCCGCTTTCCTCCTCTAAATAAAAAATGGATGACGGAGGAGACTCATCCACGACCTCTGACACTAAACTCTCCTCCTCTTGCATGTTTTCGCTGTCCATAGCGTTCCTTGACAGTGTCGTTTCTAAGTCACTAATTTAGTACTACTTGGTCCCAATGTTATTTCCCATTGGGAACCTGCTAGCACTGAGTTGCTAACTGGTTGACAAGATGCTTCAGAGAAACTGACCACAATCAAATTTGCTTGCGAACCTTCCGCCACAACAATCTCGCCCCTCTTGATAAACGACCAATCACATTCACTTTATTCACTCGTGTAAAGTCGTGCACCACTCGGAAGAATTCAGAAATGCAACGGAAATGCAACTCCACCTTTTGCTGCAATTATAGCTGCAAGTTGCTTTCGGTTTGTGTCTATCAGTTTCTAGAGCCTGACATTTTTGGTCATTCTTCCTGCAAAACAGCCTGAGTTCAGTGAGGATGGATGGAGAGTGTTTGTGAACATCAGTTTTCAGTTCTTTCCACAGATTCTCGATTGGATTTAGTTCTGGACTTTGAATNTTCCCATTGGGAACCTGCTAGCACTAAGTTGCTAACTGGTTAGCAAGGTGCTTCAGAGAAACTGACCACAATCAAATTTGCTTGCGAACCATCCTTCACAACAATCCCGCCCTCTTGATAAACGACCAATCACATTCACTTTATTCACTCGTGTAAAGTCGTGCACTACTCGGAAGAATTCGGAAATGCAACGGTTGTAGCTCAACCTTTTGCTGCAATTACAGCTGCAAGTTGCTTTCGGTTTGTCTCTACCAGTTTCTAGAGCCTGACATTTTTGGCCATTCTTCCTGCAAAACAGACTGAGTTCAGTGAGGATGGATGGAGAGTGTTTGTGAACATCAGTTTTCAGTTCTTTCCACAGATTCTCGATTGGATTTAGTTCTGGACTTTGAATTGGCCATTCCAACACCTGAATATGTTTATTTGTAAACCATTCTATTGTAGATTTTGCTTTATGTTTTATATCATTGTCTTGTTGGAAGATAAATCTCCGTCCCAGTCTCAGGTCTTTTGCAGACTCCAACAGGTTTTCTTCCAGAATGGCCCTGTGTTTGGCTCCATCCATCTTCCCATCAATGTTAACCATCTCTGCTGTCCCTGCTGAAGAAAAGCAGGCCCAAACTATAATGCAGCCACCATCATGTTTGACAGTGGGGATGGTGTATTCGGGGTGATGAGCTGTTTCGCTTTACGCCAAACATAACATTTTGCATTGTTGCCAAAAAATTTGACAAGGGAGTATACAACCCATCAGAACCCCCTACAACCCCAAGGTGACGTCCATGGCCAATCCAGTAGGCTCGATCAAACCTACTTCTTGTTTTCCCCTGATTCCTTGTTACACCTACAATCTCAGTGCTCCCCACTACTAGTTAGAACTGAGGCAGTCCCTTGGATGAGTGGCGAAACGTCTTCTAGAAAACTTTATGTCCATTTGTCTAAACAGAATTTTTTAAGCTTAAAAGGAGCGAATACTTTGGCAAGGCACTGTATCTGCACTTTTGAACATAAATTTAGGTATTTTGCGAGGCTCCATACTTGGCCCCTTGTTGTTTAGACTTTTTTATAAGTAACTTATCTTTGCACTGCTCAGGTGTCAGTTTTCAGCTCTATGCAGATGATGCAGTTATCTATGAAACTGCTAAGACAGCTGAGCAAGCTGTATCTGTACTGTCTACCAATATGTCTGACATCCAGCAGTGGCTCATCCAAAATCAGTTCATCTTAAAACCTTAAAAAACGGTCTCTGTGATTAATCTTAAAAAATCTAGAATCAGAACGAAGATTTAAGATTGAACTACGAAAGGAAAAAAAATCCTTCAGTTACATAATGTTAATATAATGATTTAGTTCTGGATCGTCAAGTTACATTTAACAAGCATATAAAGAAAAAATACAAAGTTTGTGTTCTCTCATATATCATACAGTGTGACAATATTGGCCAAAGCTGCTCCAACGGCAACTGACTGCAATGTGTCATTATAAACTGGAGCAATGAAAATTAAGGATACACATTCAATATGGATTCACCACTATGCCATACTTTAAAAATATACACATGAGTATACAATGAGTTTTTCTGGTTTTAATAATATTTGTTTCTTTAAATTGATTCACAAATGCACTAATCTATCAGAACCTGAACACCTTAGTACATTTGTTAAGAGACGAAGCAGGATTTGTGTTTTCTAGGTGCTACTAAAACTCATGACTTTACAATACGATACTGCAGGACCAGCTTGGGAGAGACGGCCTTCGCTGTTAAATGCTCTAAGCTCTGGAACTCATTACCATCTGACATCGAGACTGTAGCTGATTTTAAAATGTTCACAACCAGCCTAAAAAAGACTAATCAAAATTTTAATTACTTTGAATTATTTTAAGTAGGTGAGAGTTGTATATGTGATGCATGTTCTATATTTATGATCATGTCTTTATTTTTTTAACTTGAAGTAGTGTATTGAAATTCTACTTTGTATAAAAACCCAACAAAGGACAGTTGAAAATTAGATTTAACTATAAACTTTATGTGCAGCCATTTGCTTTGTTTTGACACAATGTTTGTTTGCATTGTCTCTGTCAAATAAAGATGAAATGATCCACAATCATCTTAGTAAAATGTCTATTTTAATCATTGTGTATAATGAATTCTGCCTTTGTGCTCTTTCATCAGGGGGCTGCAGAAACGTTCTGATTTTCTGTTCATCTTTGAAGTACACACGATTTGAAGATCCAAGTATTAAATTCAGGATGGGAACTAATCCAGAAAGGACAGTGACAGTCCAGATGGTGCCTCAGCTGGCTGTGGTGGACCCACTGGCCAATAAGGAAACCAATGCCAACTCGGGTAATGAGCCACACCTCAAAGTGTCTCACAGCCTTCCAACATCTCCCAATCAGCAGGATAACCTGACTATTTCAGGAGAAGCTGCCAACACTGCCCAACGTATCCACAAATCCTCAGCAAAGGGAGGTGAATCAGTTAGCGTTGCAGTGGCAAACATGCCAGCAGAAGGCAGCGGGAAGCAGACGCACTCTGGACCTCAGGCAGCTGGTGAACAGTGCTCAGCTAACCTGTCACTGACAAACCAAGATGAAAGTAAGATAAAAAATGAGACCCAGGATGCTAACACTAACAGAAATACATCTCATGGAGCCGATGCATGTGCACCAGGTTTATCGACTGCAGCCAAAGTTTCAAAGGTTGACGGGAGCAGCAACGACTGCAGTATGATCAGGATGAGTTCACTAGAGGCAGTTCCTGTGCAGCTGGCATGTTCACCGAAAGCACAAGAGAGCAGTAATAAAAATAAACATTGCAACACCAGTGAATTAGAAAATGCAGCATCTACATCTAAACAGGATATTAAGGTTCCTCAAAACAAATCTAATGTTGTAATTAAGAAAACCCAGGAGCAAGATAATTCACAAATGTGCCCATCAAGCACTGTATGTACAAAACCTAAAGAGAAGAAGGAAAACGTAGCCCTCATCACCTCTACTAAACCTCCACCAACAAGTTCAGCAGCAGAAATCACTACTGCAGTTAAAAATGCATCGTCACATTCAGAGAGGGATTTCCCCGCAGTAACAACAACACAGCTGTCCTCCAATAAACTTCACCCTGCATCTTCACAGAAAAATTCATCCAGTGTGGTTCAGGAGGAAAACAATAAGCCTACATGTGGGCAGGTGTCTGAGGACCGCCGCCAGATTGAAACAGCTCTCTTTGCTGGAAAGCAGAATGGAGCACTCTACAGGGATGCCTCCACCATGACCTCATTGGTGCCGCCAGACAAACAGTGTCATGATATGGAGGTCCAGGCTGTAGCAAACACTTCGAGTAAAGCTGTGGGTACAAGTCCCAGTCTGATGCCTTTCGCTTCCACTCGCAGACTGAGCAGTGGCAGTGGGGTCTCAAGGGACGAGGAGCAATGTCTCACTGTGGCATTCCCTGTCCATGAAGGTGTGGCTCCGTGTCAGAGCTACACACCTTCCCTTTCTCCCATTGAGAGACTCACTGTAGAGGCAGAGATGTGTCCCAAACAAACTGCAGGTTTTTGCTCACCAACTGTGCCCCAACAGCTTGACTCCAGGTTAGGAGCCAAGCCAAAGGAACCTGGATCCTCTCTGAGTAGCATTCAGCCAGTTTATCAAATTAGCATTGAACATGGCAACCACAAGAAGGAAACAGTTGAAATATCTTCCACCGGTGCAGCTGGCTCTCTGAAAGCTTCCCCGGAGACAGCCAGTGCTTCTGTTGACAGAGACAATGCTGCGCTCTCTCAGGGTCTGCAAGCAGCCACAACAAAAACAAATACAGCAACAAAGTCAGCCGAACAAGAGGTAAAGCCAAGCAGGAACGAGGAGGAAGATGATCAGACGGGATCGCAGAAGGACAAGAACGTCCATGAGGTTGTCTGGGATGAACAAGGGATGACGTGGGAGGTCTATGGTGCATCGGTAGACCCAGAATCGCTGGGATTCGCCATTCAGAGCCACCTGCAATGTAAGATCAGGGAGCAGGAGAGGAAGCTGATTGCCCAGACCTCCTTCAGAAAGTCCATCTCTGGCGTAGATTCCCCGCAGCGTGGGAAAAAGAAAAAAAGGAGGGAACAGAACATTTTCAGGTCAATGCTGCAAAATGTCAGAAGGCCCAACTGCTGTGCGCGGCCCCCTCCCTCCTCCGTCCTTGACTAGCCCTGCACCAAGGTGGCCAGCATGAGGTGCCGCTCTTTCCCTGGAGGTCACACTGTCTGTCCTCCCTCTGTCAGGACTGTGATGCCAAGTGAAACATTAATGGGACGTCGGGGTCCTTCTATGTGAGTATACTGGAATGTTGTAGCAGAAAAAAAGTCCTCATATTTGTGACGTTTGTAAACAAACATTGTAGGATATAGAAGCATAAAATAAAGATATTTTCTAGAAATAGAATCTAATAAAAAGAGACAAAACACTTTTTAAAAAAAACTATAGTTAGAGGCATGTATCTTTGCTTCAAATGCTTTATGATGACATGAATTACACAATAATATGGAATCTTCTACTGTCAGACATGGTTTGTGCAAATATACTGAGTTGAAATCTCATTTGTTGGATGTTTATATGGAGTCTGGGAGATTTTTGTGTCATGCATTTGTGTGTTTTTCACCTGTGCCGTGGCAAAAAAGGGGAAGCACTGTATACACACATAAATATTATGTTGAATCTCTGTTATTCCTTGGATTTTTATTAAAAGTATTTAAAACTACGATGGCTTTCACAAATTCTTGCTCTCCAGCGTAAAACTCCAGGGTCCTACAGAATCAGTGGTGTTGTGACTAAATGTTGTTTTCATTTAGAAAAGAGTTGATCAAGCTATGAAAAATTTTGACTAAAACAACATCTACACCCATATCGGTTTCTGCTCCTTATTTTAAACAGAACCAAACATGATCAACTCTTAATTAGCTCCATCAATGGGCAGCAAACAAACAAAGGCCAAATCCTTTTGGATCAATTATCTTTCCAGATGTTGATGTCATCAGTTTTCAGTCAGAGATGAGGCTAGAAGTATTTCATACTTAAATCTTACTGTCAGGGACCAAGCAGTCAGGCAAAGGTGTAGGAAAAATATCATCCATTTATTTTTTAGTCATGCTACTATTTACCAAAAGATACAAAGTTCAGAAAAAAATGGGCCTAAAAGAAGAAATCAACTCAGACAAATCGGACCAAAGATAACCTCTCACGATGAACACTATATGTGTACTTGTGCGTTCTCATGTGATCGTGAAACATCATCAGCCTCAGCCCTAGTGCTGTTCCAATTCACAAGAACAGCAGCCCGAGAACGGACAAAGTCCCCTGATGTTGTTCTCGCCCCCTCCTATCCAATCACTATCCAATCCGTCCATTCTGCGCACGAGCATCCAGATATACATCCGGGTCGCCCTCGATTTTATTAAAAATACCTAAATGAGGTTTTTCCCTCCCCCAAAATAGTTAGCGTACCGGTACTAAAATATAATAGGGTAATAATGTATTTCCTGAGAAAACAAATGCCTTAAAATCCTTTCTGTTTTATCACTCATCTCTGCCCGATCTGCACCGGAAATGGGATCCTACGCTACTTCCGGTGGCTAACTTTTTCGGCTTTTGATTTAAACATAAAGCTAGTCTTTTTGAGTTTTATGTTTTTGTTTTGTTTTAACTTTGGCGTATATAGTGCGTCATCTAAAGGAAGAAACAACTAACAAGCAGATAAACATGGTTTAATCATATTTTGCTAGACTACTCTGAGCATGTATGATGATGACGTGAGAGAGGCAGTTTAAAGAAGAAAATGTAAAAAGCATCAAAATTGTCTCATAAAAGTCATAAAAAATGAGAGTATTAGCACTCTTTAGTAAGTCAAGGATAGAAATAAGTAATTCTAGAACCATAATTGCATTATTTATGGACACTCGGATGTATATCTGTTGGCGCATTCGCAGGACGGATCAGGTAATGACATGCATCAGGTCAGACTTATCCGTTCTCAAGATTGACAGCTGTCCCAGCATGCAACACGGCAGCACCAGCTTTCAATAGAGCGCTCACAGAGCTCAGTTAAAAGTTCTCTTTTCTGTTGCTGTTGTTCAATAAAAGTACATTTTAAGATTATTTGAGGTGAGAACATTACACTGTTACGGGTCGCTTTATGGCCTATTTACCGATTTAATGCATAATTTTAAAAAGAATTTCGAAGTTGAGAGTACTGCAGCAACCAGCGGACCTCTGAGGGTAACGGCAGCTAGGTCTAATCCTAGCCGTCTAATCCTGCAGCAGCCCTCTCGCGGCATAGCCGTATGTGAAGTACCGCTGGCTCTGATGATGAGTTTTTTGTTTTATTTGGCAAAATGTAAATTTGATTTGTGTTTATGCAACTGTGTTAATCATTATTTCCTCACTAAATTAAAAAAGTAAGACTATATTATTATCTAGTGACTATTAATAATAGGAGGTGAAATGCAGGTCTAAAAAGAGCTGAGCATGTGGTGACATCATAAGTACTCTTCTGTTCCAATTGACCCAGATTTATGCTGCGTGCTTCCATTCTCCTCAAGTCAACACTTTCCTGTGTTCTTCTCTAAAATATACTTGCCTTGGACAAGAGTCCGTACTCGTCTTCTTGTGAATTGAGAAACGGCCTGAGGGTATTAGCTATTGGTATGGGGGCCAAAAAATTGCATAGGCGCAACACTAATCATTACTGTTATATTTGATGGTGAATTGTATTTCATTTTGGATCCAATGATCCCTCAAAGTAGAATTACTCCAACGCCATAGTAAAAGGAAGCAGATGTTGCTTAGCAACAGTGTTTGGGTGGAGTCCTCTTCTTCTTTGGATTTGCTCTAAACCATGTTGATGCTCCACGCTCTAGGGTGTCAGAGATTTACCGATCTGTTGATCTCAGAGAGCAGTTCAATATTGTTTCCATCCATGGCTGGGCCCAACGTTTCAAACAGCCAAGCATGCTTTTATTCAAGAACAGTTTGCCTAATGAGATTTCAAAGCTTTGGCAGCCTTTTCCTCTTTTTCAATGTCAAAAAAAAAAAATTTCTGTTTGTTAGAGACCAACACTTATACAAGAGGTTCCAAAAAAGTAAAAAAAAAAAAAACAATTCACTGGACTTTGTTTCCAAGTTTGAAGATGATTCACTTCACTTTTTTTTTTTTTAATAGAGAGTTTCTTGGATAGGAAGCAAACCATCTTCAAACTTGGAAACAATGTCCAGTGGTTTGTTTTTGTTTTTTTTTACTTTTTTGCAATGACTGACCTAGATGACTGAGAATCTTCACCAGCATAAATCAGGATCTGATCTTTGGCCTTTCAATTACACTTTTATTTATGCTACTACTTTAGCATCCTGTGATGTATCTTATATTGCCATAGTTTGCAAGGTTTTAAAAATTTGCTTTTGTTTTGGGATTTGTATACTAAAAGTAACAACTTCTAAAATTCTGTTTATTCCGGTGTTATTTAGGTTTATTTTGTTTTCCTTACTTCTTAGTTGAACTCTTTCTTGGTGTTTTTTCTGTCACTTTTGAAAATATTCTTGTTATTTATTTTAGACTTTTTTTCATCATTCATTGTTTACTGTTATATTTAGATTATGTTCCCATGGCGTTATAGTTGTCCTAACTTACCTTTCCGCCATCCTCTAGTTTTTCCTTAATCATTTTGCGTTTTTTAGTCTTGAGTTTAATTTCCTTTTTGCTTCTTTTTAGTATCTTCCATGTTAGATTTCAGCCCTGTTGTATTTACTGATGTTTCTCCATTGCACCCTACCACCCTCCTTTTCCCTCAGTTCTCCAATCATTATCCAGTGCCAGAGGCGGCTGGTGGAGTTTTCCCCAGGGGGGGCTATAAATTCAAATCAGACGTATACCAAAAACCAATCAAACGTATACTAAGTAATCACACCTGTATATTTATATGAATGCCAACAACAAAAACATAATAAAAACATATATATATTATAAAAACACAACATAATTTCATGTACAGGTTTACTTTTTGTTAATAAATCTTGCCCTTCTAAGGTTTTGTGAAGGCAAAACTGTGTTTTGCATTGTCCAACATTGTGTCACAAACCTAAAACAATTCTGTACCACTTTAATAATTGAGAAGCTATCAGTCAACTTAATATAAAGGTATAAAAACTATTTTCAGATAATGGGTTCAGTTAAGGGCTGCTCAGTGACACAGTGGGTAACACTCCTGCCTTGCAGCAAGAAGGTTCTGGGTCCGATTCCTGGCCTGGGGTCTTTATGCAGGGAGTTTGCATTTTCTCCCTGAGCATGCATGGGTTCTCTCTGGGTACTCTGGCTTCCTCCCGCAGTCCAAAAACACGACTTTTAGGTTAATTGGCTTCTTTAAATTCTCCTTAGGTGTGAGTGGTTGTTTGTGTCTGTGTTGGCCTTTGATGGATGTTTACGAATTACACTAGTTTTCACTAGATGTGGATGGTGCCAATTGTCTGCATTGGATGGCGTACATGACGTGAAATAAATATTTATAAACATTAAACCAAAGCCAAAAGTATAAAGTTACGTTAGTTTTTAAGAATGTAAGGAATAGAAAGTACAGATAAATATGTGAAAATGTAATGAGTAGATGTCAGAAGTAGGAAGAGAAATAAGTAATGGAGTAAAGTATAGATACCTAAAAACTGTACTTAAATACAGTAACGAAGTGCTTGTACTTCCTTGCTTGACACCTCTGCAAGTGAGTTTCAGATTTAGGATCCTGAATTAAAAGATTTTGTGTGGAGGCTGTCATGAAATTTCTCTTGTGATGAACTGTTTTGTTTTACCAAGATAACAACTTTCACTGTAAATCTGCCACCCAGACCCTGTTTAACACTGATTCTAGGCGACTTTAGCTGCTGCTTTAACAAATATGTCACTTCATGTTAATGTTTCGACCTGAAAGAAAGACCAATAAAGGGCTCAGTATCTGCAGTGCTGCTATGAAATGTCACCATGGGTAAGTCTGAAGTGTCAAATCCCACTTCCTGTTTCTCTTTGATATTTCAGGATCACAGAACGACAGTCACTTATATCTGGCTCTTCAAGTTGACCTCTCTCGTTCCTTTCATAACGCTGAGTGAAAGCTGCAAATGGACAGTCCTTTGTTGAGTCCTTAATATGAATTTCCAGCTCCAATGAAATGTATACTTCCTTCTGCAGAGGTCACTGTCTTCTTCACACATTAGCCTCTCCGTCCTGTCATCGCAGGGGCCAGCCTTAAGCCTGTCTTTCACTCTGCCTTTGATTACCCGTCTCACACTTTTTCATACCTCCAATGTATCTGTTAAAGGACAGCAGAGAATATCTATTTCAATGAAAAGAGACGTAGACAGAAACTGGTTGTGTGCCTCTGAGAGGAAAGAACAATGATTGACAGCATTGAAAAAATATGTGTGAGCAAGTATTAGGAATCTGGCAGCATCACGATTGTCTTTAAACCTAAACATGCGTCTCATTCATGGTCTAGATGTCAAATTTGATGTAGTGGCTCCCATATGATTGGCTCAAACATTTTTGGGTGATAAGACGTTATTGGAGGTTTATTGGAATGACAGGATTACACAAACAGGACCTGACAGCAGAGAAGAAAAGAAGGTGATTCTTGGAACAATGACCAGGTGAGTCTCATCAAATGTGGGAAAGCTTTAAGGAAGTATAAAATGAGGAAGAACGGTAGTGATAAGTAAATCCATGCAAACCACACAGGAGCTCAGGTGATCAGGAATAGGTTAAAAGAACAAACTTAAATAAATAAATAAAAGATGCAAAACATAATTACAGATTGTTAAACACATGTCACTGGTGTCTCACGGCCTGAGCAGCATAATCACTAATAATCTCTGGAGTGTTGCCTAGTTACCAGGGAACTCCCTGGCGCTGTCCAGTTAAAGACTGATGGTCCGTGAGAGGAAGAAGGAGACACTTGTTTCAGCCTAAGGGGCCTTCCCTGATTCCCGCTGAGGTGCTGAAACTGATAACAGCTGCGCTCTCATTCAGTGCTGCAGGAGGAGCTATGCAGCATATTTATTACCGTTTATAGCTGGCAGTGAGAAATCCTTCCCATCCTTCCTCTGCATGATGCGAGTCTTAATTACCTGTTTACAATGAATAAATCCATTTCTGAGCTGTTCTATTTCCATGTTTGTTTGTTCTGTGTTTTTGTTTTTGTTTTTTGTTTTTTTTTTGCTTTAACTCAATCCTCAATATTCAAGCCTGGATTTAAGTAAAGGTTCTCTGCAACAGCATTACAAGGAAGCTAGAGCTGAAGCCCCAACAGAAAGGTTCCAGTTGTGGGATTTGATATTCACTTGCAGTGACCCAGTTATTAGATTCATAAACACACAGACAGGCTTTCTCTTTGCATGAAGAAATTTCCACACAGTGAGTTCAAGACTGCCCCCTACTCTGCTATTTTCACTGTTAAAAAGGTCAGATATTTTAAAACACCTAAAGATCATAGTTAAAGTTATAGGGGGTAGTAATTACAGGGATTTACTGACAGAAATGTAATATATTATACTTAAGTATTGAATTTATTATCATCTATGAACTGAAAGTCAAAATATTTATGTTTGTGTTGCCTGAGAAAATGCGAAATTACAATTGCATAGAAACAGGTCTCAGGTTAATTCTAGAGGAAGACATATTTGCGCTATGGCAGCACAGACCTGACAAACTAGTGACTACACAAATCCCTTTTATGCTTGACTGTGACTGCGACAGACCTATATAAAATGTAAACCCTATACAGACTAGTAAAATACAGTTAGGAAAATTATCTATGTAAACAAATCATCACGTCATTTAAATCCAATATCAAATAGGTTTCTAGAATTTCCTTCCTTCATCAGCAAAATATTGTAAAAATAAGAAATCTCCTGTCCAGGGGTGATGCTCAGAAACTAGTCCATGCATTTGTTACTTCAAGGCTGGACTATTGTAAATCATTACTAGGACAACGGCTTCAGCTGATCCAAAATGCTGCAGCCAGAGTTCTGATGAAAATTAGAAAGAGAGATCATATCTCTCCTATCCTGGCTTCTCTTCAATGACTTCCTGTTATCCAGAATAGAATTTAAAATCTTCCTTCTCACATATAAATCCTTAAATGGCCAAGCTCCATCTGATATCAGAGATCTGATTGTTCCTTATGTTCCTAAAAGAGCTCTTCGCTCTCAATCTGCAGGTTTACTAGTGGTTCCTAGAGTTTCTGAAAGTAGAATGGGAGGCAGATCTTTTAGTTATCAGGCTCCTCTCCTGTGGAACCAACTACCAGTTTTCGTCCATGAGGCAGACACCCTGTCTACTTCTAAGAGTAGACTTAAAACGTTGCTTTTTGATAAAGCTTATAGTTAGAGTGGCTCAGGTTATCCTGATCTATCTCTATAGTTATGCTGCTATAGGCTTAGACTTCTGGAGGACATAGGGACCCCTATTTCCTCATTCTGCTTCATTCTATCACTACTCTTCCACTCTGCAGAATCTGTTAGTTCATTCTCTAACATTATGCTCTCTCTGATTTTTCTCATAGTAGCTTCGCCTCGTCTGTTCCTGTTTGGCTGTGACACCATCCTGGAGAGAAATATCTCTAATAAAAACATACCCTAAAGACAAACAGGTAACAAACAATGATCTGGCCTCGATAGCTGAAACTGAGCCCAATATAATGGAACAGTGGGTGGGTAGGATTGGTGATAATTGGAGACCGGAAAGAGTTAGGCAGGAGAGTGAAATAAACAATTAAGGTGAGCTATCAGGGAAGATTATGACAAATTCATAAATTTGTGAAGGGAAATTAATTAAATATTTGCCCTTTCTAATATTTTTCAGTGATACAGAAAAGCTGCACCATTCAAAGTGGGATGGATGCTGTCTCTCTAACTCCGGCCACTTCACCCCCAAAAGATTACCAATTATCACTGGAATCAACATTGTTTTGATGACACCACCTAGAACAGCCAGCGGGTGAACAATGCCATGTTGCCAAACGTGTCGTTGCTGGTCAGGTCTGGGAGGCGACTAGAGATAATTATAGAGTCCGACATTGTTCTATTATCAAAAGTTGAGAGAAGGACATAAGAAGCTGAAAAAACATTCTCTACAACCCCTAAAGAGTCAGGAGACCCACTCATGTGGCTCACACCAATTTGAATCAGCACCAAATGTCTCAGCTCATGGCTTGAAAAACTAAATTAATCCAAGATCCATTTCCCTTTCTTCATCAAAGGTTAGATCAATGATCTGTACTATTTTATAAATAAGACTACTGGTCCACCAGGCGAGTATAGTGTGTGCATAAAAAAACAGAATACTCAACCAGACATGGAGACCTTTTTGATCCAGATAGTCAGAGTAATCAGGGTGAGCTGGTGATTACAGTGATTTCTTTCTGAATTCTGAGTTGCTAGTAGCATTTCTGTTGAAAAGAATTCACATTGTTTTGTCTTTGAATATCTTCCTGTTCCTCAACTGTGCTCACCCCCGAATCTGCATTCAGCTTGCCTTCTTTCTTGCAGCGCCTTGCATTCCCAATTTCTCTCTTTCCCAGACACCCCATTCTCCCTCTTCAACAATCAAAAAGCAGCAACGCACCCTGAGACAGTAATTAAAGTGTCTAATCTTCAGATTGTTTTTTATTTCTCTGAAATGATCCTCTTCCCTTCTCATCCTTGTATTGGATCAGCCTAAAAGCTGGTATGGTAATTCGTCCTTGACTGCCCTGTTCCCAAAAGAATATGTGGCCTACATTTGTTTGCGGTGCAGTCTTAGCCTCTGTGAGCTAGTGTGTACACATATCAAACTCTTTTGTTTGCTGCTGCACAGCCCTTTGTCTTCCCTGTCACAGTTCTGTAGCAACATGCCATTATGGTTTTGTCTCTATGATTTATCATGCATTCAGGAATTCATTATTGACTTTTAGGTAAACTAACATGAACATTTAATCATTTTTACAGGGTAGTATTTGCAAATGGATGTGAAAAAGCATCCGTAACAGTATGCACATATAAAGATGAGAGTCCGCTTTAGCTTCATCACAACATCATTAAGAATAACAAATTGACCTGCAATTCACACTCTTCCTGTCAGAAGCAAGAAAATGCAAAAACAAAAAGTAATGGATGTGAAGCAAAGGAAAAGAAACCATTCACAAAACTGTAGCCTCTCAATATTGAATCATTAGTTAAAGAATCTTTTCACAGCCGTGTTTTTTCATCCCAAATGTACAAAAAATGTATTGATATTCTGCTAATTGCCATGAATAAAAATTTTTGCAATTATGGTATTTCCAAAACAAAAGAAATACAAGTAAAATTGCAAACAACATAGAAGTGGCGGACGTAAACATATCAGATAAATCTGTTTTCAGCCACATCTCAAACTAAATGTGAGAAATAGCCACTTTATGAATTCAAATATGCCTTGCCATCATCCTCCAACTAGTTTCAGTTTTCTTCCTTGTCATCGCCGGCCTACCGGCCTTCCTAGAGAAACTCTTCTTTGTCGCCGGTCTCTCGGCCTGCCTCTAGACACTGTGCTTCACCTTCAGCCTCATGTCCGGCCCACCAGAGACCGTGTTACATCCTTGATCACCTTTGGTGGGTTTTGTGTTTTGGACTCTGATTGTTTTTGATTTTTGTTACTTGCCCTCCTTCCTGGTCGGCCGTCAGCCGGCCCTGGGTGCATCGCTTTGTTTTTGCTTTGGACTTTTAGGCAAAAAAAAAACCCATTGTAAACTTGACAAGTACCCAGTAGAGAATTGCAGCTGTAGAAGATGTGTTTAAAAGTAGTTCTGGACAGTTAGGGTAACTATGAAATGTCACTGAAAAGAGAAACTAGCTCCACAGAACATGGGTTAGCAGTCAAACAAGGAAGTGACCGTGATATGCTGATGAAGATTCTCAGTCATCCAGGTCATAGTCATTCCGTAAAAGTTAAAAAAATATCCACTGGACTTGGTTTCCAAGATTTGAAGACATGTCGCCACCTCTCCAGGAGGTTTTCTCAATTCAAATGTCTGGATCCGCAGTGAGTTTGAGTCTTATATAGACAAGGCCTTGTATTGCTTGGAAACATGCAAATGGTAGCCGATGAGTGGGTCGTTTGGTTCCATTGTTAGCCTGTAATATCTGAAACCTGTCTATGATTCTGAAGGTCGGTCATTAAAGGGGGGGGTTTGTGTTTAGGGGGGGGATTGTCTCCTGTAATACCTGAAACCTGTCTATGATTGGTTTCTATGATTGACCGCGATATCTCTCACCAACAGCAGCACCCTCTAGAGGTCATTTAGTAAAAAACTAGGTTTGAATAACATCTAACATGAACAAGACATCTAGGTCAGTTTAGAGTCCTTTGAAAATGTGTAACTGAGGAATGATTAGATATATGAGAAAAGTGCTGAATGCATTTAGACAGTTCAATTTAGGAACAAGTTTGGTTGGTTCTTGCATGAGGCGCATTGACTTTACAGACAGAAAAGGAACATAGAAGCACTGATCTATAAATACATTTATATTAGAGTAAGAAGCAGTAAAGTACGTTCATAGGTGGTGTTTTCTGGAAAGGAGACAGTTTTGCCAGGCATAAATTGTGTGACATTTTCAATTATTGCACACACCTACAGCTCAAACTGTACAATGAAATTGCAGGGTTTAAAAGTTCACAGCTCACGATGTATGTTCTCACACTGTGCGGCCCGACGCTCTGATGTGACCTTACAATGGCCGACTGAATTTCAAACATGTTTGATTTTCTCCCGACCTTACGATTTCTGATCGAGAGGTGGTCTTGAGAGGCTAATCGCCCCTCGTTAATGCATCATGAGGCTGAAAGTCGGCCTGATCGAGAATTTCTTGCTCGACTGGAGAATCTGCCCAAAAAGGGCCAAAAAAAATCGTACAGTGTATTCCCGGCTTTAAGCAGCTTTATTTTACGGAGATGAGGGAGTTGATTCTAATCTGTCGTGTCAGCCAGTCTGCTTGAAGACCGGTAATACTTATCACTGTAGTTCTGGTACCGTGTCAACTCATTTATGGCTCAATCCCAATCTTAACACTCCCTATCTGAACAGGCTCAAGGTTCATGTCTGAGTTCAAAGCTTAGCCAGGTTTCTCCTTGGCATACTAATATTGCTGTTGACTTGCTGAAGAAGGCACATTTCCATCACTGTAAGGGAAATGGATGTGGAGAAGGGTAAAAATCGGTCCGGGGGCCTGAGCACCCTGGAAAAATGTCTGATATTTCTGTTTGTTTGCATGACAGTTGTTAGCATTTGCCTCATAACTCTCTACTTTGCTGAGAAGTCTGACTCGTCTGCTCATTCAGAAGGTGAGTATCCATCATCTGGTCATAGGTCTTCTGTTTTTGAAAGACAGCAAAGCATTTAGCCCTGAAAACAGTGAACCATGTTCATCAACAAACAGACAAAGAAGTTAAATATCCTAACGGTTTGGTTAAAAAATAGAAAAAGGAGAGCTGCTTATTGACAGACAGAAGTTGGAAGATTAAGTCATTCTTCTTTTTCCAATAATGATTTATTTATTTTATTTACTGTTTATTTTGTAATTAATTTTGCAGCAAAATGATACAAATGTAATTTTAACCTTAGACAAAATCATAATGCACATAACCCTCTCAGCAAAAGGGACGGATGCAAAGCATGTTGGAGATTTGGAGGAAATGCAAAAACAAAGGTGCTGGAAATTCTCTGAAAAGATTGCACAAAGGAATAAAAATAATATGACCAGTAGAAATATCAACAACTGTGGTTCTGACTGGGGAGGGGTACAATTTGTTTTGTTTTTGCTTTTCTCTCTTTCTGAGGATCTAAATCCAGCAGTTGGCTAATCAAAGTGTCTGTGTATATAAAGTACTCTCATATCTCCATGCTGGAGCAGCTTTATGCTTCAGCCTACCAAAAGAAGAAGATTCTTATGAATTAAAAGGTTTTTACACATTAATCAATGTTTAAAGATTGGATTATTATTCAAGCTCCTGTGAACTAACAAAAGAGATGAATTATTATCTGTTCCTTATCTGTCATATCAATTGACTGATCACCTTTCGCTCATAGATTAAAGGGCATCAGTCTAAGCATAGATTCACAGACTTCGTTCTTACCACACACCTCCTCCAGTTCTGCTGGGGGAAGCCAGAGGCACTGGAGGACCAACATAGAGACATAGCCCATCCATCCCTCCACTCAACGTATCCAACTCACCAAGGAGGGCTGATCAGTATCAGCCCTCATTGCGCTCCTACCTTAACGTGGTGAAAGGGTTTCAGTGCTCGGATGATGCCAGAGGCTATGTTGCTATGTTGTGGGGGCTTAAAGCCCCATGCGATGGTCATTGACTGCAGAAAGGCTCTGTGTGATAGGTCAGATAGGATGGGAGATGTAGAGTGATACTGGTTAGTAAACAGTCAGGCTCACCTCCAACCAACGCCATGTGATGTTTAAAAAAAAGTTGAAAAACCATCCACTGGATTTTGTTTCCAAATTTGAAGACGTTTCGCTTCCCATCAGAAAGCTTTTTCAATTCAAAATGTCAGAAATAGCGTTGAGTTCAAAGGTTTATAGAGTAGCCCAACAAAGAGCCTTGTTTTGGCTTAGAATGCAAATTGAACCTGAAGAATGGGTCCCCCCCCTCTAGGAATGGGAGATATTTGTTAGCCTGCAGTACCCGATACTGGTCTATGCCTCTGAAAGGGGGGTCGTCAGGGGCATTGTTGGCCTGGCTGACCAGGCGAGATGTTTTGGTCCACTGCATGGGGGTGGGGGTTGTGATGATAGCAGAAAGGAATCAAATCTATCGCTTTTGAGAGCTGAAACTTGCGAGAGGATGGAGCCCCTTCTACTTAGGGAGAGGCAGAGAGGAGGGCTGGGTATGCTTGTCTCACCACAGCTTACCCATCTCATGTTGAAATTCACCTTTTTTTATGAGGTAAGAGGGTTTCACTTCCCTGCATCTTTTGGACCTATGGCTTGAACAATGGTACAGATTGCCAGGCCCCATTTGATGGTGGTTCTGCTCATCCTTCTGCTCAAGGATTCTATCATTTTGCCGGGGATAATACCTACTTAAGGTAGGAAGGATCTGATTTGACCCCCAACTCTGGACCTTAGTGAGATTTCATTATTGGACTTCTTTGTAAGTCGTGGATTGTCCATAATGAATACCACCTTTAAGCACTGGCTCTAATAGGTGCAACTGGAACCAGGACACTCTAGATCAGGGGTGTCAAACTGGTTCCAGAAAGGGCCGTGTTGCTGCAGGTCTTCTTTCCAACCAAACAATAGCAAACCATACTCCAGTCATCTTATCAAGTCATCATGTTCAGATTGGACTCACTTGAGGAGATGACTGGAGTCAGGTGTGCTATTGCTTGGTTGGAAAGAAGACCTGCAGCCACACGGCCCTTTCTGGAACCCGTTGGACACCTGTGCTCTAGATGGTGATCAGTGATCAACCAATATATTAGTGACCGGACTCCTCCTTGTGTCCTAAAGATATTTTTTTTTACAAGTTTGGTTTGTTCTGGTCCAGACTCCCTGCTGGGGCCCTCAACCAGGCTGCTGCTGATGTGGATCACTGCTTATGATCATCCTATTCACAAGGAAGACTTACTTTTTCTATATTTATCTAGCTACTTTTTTGCATCTGCAAACATCAATCTTAATATTACCAACTCATCAGTGGATCTGTTGAGTTCAGCACTGTTTATGTTTAACATGCCTGTGTTTGTCCAAACTGTAGCTTTAGTTAAGCAGGCACATTTCAGGATCTGAAATGATCAAACAGGGATGTTATTGCAGGGAAGGAACAAAACATTTAACATCCGGCAAGAAATATTCAGTAAGAAACATTATGACCTCATCACCATACTTCCTGGGAACCAATAAAACTGCAGGGAGAAATGTGGCTCTTCTCAAAATGTACATTTTGCTGTCATGATTTCTGAAATGTTGTCTTTGGCTTTCAGGGCCTCTCTCAGGGTGTGGAGGTCCTCAGCAGATGAGCGGTGATTCGGGGACCTTTACCAGCTGGAACTATCCCAGCAGCTATGACAATGGCAAAAGCTGCACGTGGAGCATCACTGTAGATCCTGACAAGGTCAGAACACTTGTCCCAAAATACAGAGAAACTACAATATGGTCAAAGAAAAAAAGGACTTTGTATTAGAGTGCTAAAGTTTTGGGTCATCCCTCTTTTTAAAGGTGTGAATTATTTAGTTACCACCAATGTTACTCTGTAGGAGCCATTAGCTCAAAATGCTAACAACATGAATGTTTCAGGATCATTTTCTTATTTGATTTTTCTTGAGTTTTACATGTTTTATTACATTCCTCTGAAAAAAACATGTATTGGTAATTGTTTAAAAAAGAGAGGTTGGGTCTTTGTTAAGGATTGCATATTTGGTCTTTGTTCTTGTCTGTGGGAGTTAGAAAAGACTGAAGGAGAAAAAGACATTACACCGAAGTCTGCAGCCTATTGCTCTCAGAAACCAAAACGTCTGGAGAAGTATTTGATAAGTTTATTCAGCTGAGACACATCTAGGTGATGACTTCAAGTATATGTGTCAGAGTGCTCTGAGGAGCAGCACACGGGGGCAGTTGTCAGCACCATTACCTTGAAGCAAGATGATCCTGGTTTTAAATCCTAGCTAGGGCTCATTGTGCAAAGTTTGAAGGTTCTCTGAGTAAGATGGTGGCTTCATGTCTTGTTTGCTGTCAGAGCTGCACAAAGTGAATTTATCAGTACCAAGACTGTTGGTAGGGGATGACTCCAAACTATGCCAACATGCATGTATTAATCTACAGGAGTTCTATGTTGTTAGATCCTAAACTGAACTCCATTTAGTATGTAACTAATTTATTCAAGATGAGCCGTAGAAAGCCTTTGGTGGAGAGATACTTGATAGTTTATGGAGATTTCATGCCTGGCACAGATGTTCTCCATGGCTTAGGGTGGATAAAGGGAACAGTCGGCTATGTAGGGGCTGGAGGGACATCCAGATATTAGATACACTCTGCTATTATGTAACCTATCAATTATCATCCAAGTGTGTGCACAGCTTCTTGCAGGAGCTCAGCTAGTGTTTAATAAAAACTACTGCTGTCATTTCTGTGCTCTATATTGATTCTGTACTCACGTTGAAAGTTCAGGTTGTCGCTGTGATCTTAATTTTACTAGACCACCATGTGTCTGGGTTCTGATCAGCTGTTTTATGACTTTCTGTTATGAAAACGTTCTGCTGTGAAGCTAAACAGTAGAGGACAGCTGGTGCAAAGGCAGTGGTATCATCGTCAACAGATGGTTGCCTGGTTCTGCTCATATTCTGGCCCATCAGAATAAACAAACCCTTCATTCCCAGCTCTGCCAGCACTGCTCCTCACTCCCAGTAGTGGCTCAGCTCTTTTTCACTGCATTCTTCTGTATTTCTCTACCTACAAACGTAAATATTACCTTGAAAAATATATCTTTCCTCACACTTCACTGCAACCGCTGACAGTTCAGTCAGTAATTCATCCATTTTACTGGTTTATCTGATGCAGAGAAAAGAGGACGATGTAAGAACTTTGCATGTTTTTGCTGCAGGTGATTCATCTGTGGTTTGAGGAGTTTGCTTTGGAGGAGAAACAGCTCTGCACAGGAGATCTGGTCACACTGCGAGACTCACTGGGAACTATTGGTAGATATAACCTCCATTTATTACTGAGGTTGAGGGAATGGGTCGTTTTAAAAAAAAAATTAGGATGATTTTAATTGTGTTAATCCATTTATTGTGTATATCTTGTGCAATATTTTATATTATTGACTGTATGTTGTATAGGGTACTTAATACCCTTAATACCCTTAATAAAACGTATTAGTAGTTTTTCTTCTTTTGGATACTGTTAAACAGTAACCCTTCTGTGAATTCACTTTATGTTTTAGAAGAATTTCTAATGACTTAAATCCGAAGACCTTCCAATTTGGAAAGACCAACCTAACATCTCTAATATAAATCATTGGTTCCTCTTCTGTAAAAATCGCCTCAACAAATAAAAATAAATTCTTCCAAAACAGCTGCATTAAAGTGCAGCTGGTTTGGAAATAGTTTCTCCCCTCAGTCAGACTCAATTGACGACTGACATTCCAAACCTTTCCGGAATTTTCTGTGTTTTATCTGCAGGGAAGTACTGTGGCTACACTAAACCCAAACCTGTGGTGACCCTTTCAAACCACCTGATGGTCTACTTTGACACCAACGAAAGGAAAACAGACCAAGGATTTAAAGCACATTACAAAGCTGTCGCTCCAGAGGCTGCATCACGTAAGCTACATTTTTGCTTGTCAGTCTAACTCAGTTATCCTCCTTCCATTAGCCTCTCCTTTCTGGCCCTTTAGGATAAAAACATTCTGTTTCTCATGGATTTCAGTTGATTTTAATGTCTTGGCCATCCATACTTGTGTAAATGTTACTCATGCACCAGTGTGTAGTTTCAATATTAATAAAATAAACTCTCCATTACTAGATTAAATAATTTATCAGTTTATAAACACTGAACTAGACTAATATCAACAGCTTGTTGACTTATAAGACCACAAACCTTCTTCACATTTTATTCATAATTCTCCTCCACTCTTTCATCTGGCTCCTTATCCTAAAGAATTAACTTATATGAGTCTAATCAAATTAACAATATAACAATGAAAACAGTTAATTTAGGGGGGAGCGATAAAGACAATTTCAAGCATGCTGGTTCTTATATCGTTTGAAACTACATACAGTATTCATAGATTGAAACAGCATGTTTAGGTTAATTTGAGCATTTTATTCAGGAGAAGTCAGTGTTTGAAAAGCAAGTGAATTATAAAAAGGCATAAGTGAGAAGAACTATTGCCAGTGCAGTGTAACAGCCTGACTTTTGACTCAAAATCGAAATGTTTCATACATTTCTAACTTTTTTAGTTTATTATTTTAATTATTATTTGTATTTAGTTTTCACCAAAGGGCCGCATTCCTGAATGGTTTCTGCAAAGCTGCAGTCAGTGAGGTTTGTCATTGTATACAGTCTGATTTTAATCTTACAACTATTATGACTAATATAATTGAGGGTGGACAAAGAAGATTGCTTGGTGAAACACCAGGAATAAGCAACCTTTAATACACACAAAAAAAAACAATTTGACCCAATATTGATAGGAGAAAATGAAAAAACACAGGGAAATACAATTTTTTAACAGTCTATTTATTGTGTTTTTGTTTTGTTTTTACCTTTATGCCGTTTAAGCAACTGTGCTGTATTGATATTATCTGTTAAAAACAAAAAAGAAGATTTCAGCAGGACCAGCAGTTGCTGCTGCTGATCAGACTGAGCTGTATGGGGACTAAACACTTATGATCATGTATTTTCCCAACCCATGCGGAGCCGCAGCACGGGGATGCGAAAACTCACAAGCTGACTTGGCGAGCCACAGGTTGCTGAACCCTGCTAGCTGAGAGTAATGTCAGACTTGCAAGAGATTCTCAGTTACATGTTATGCTATGATTACACCGAACACGATTTAAGCAGCAGAAGGAAGCGGATCACATGCAGATTTATGGTTGAAGTGCATCAAAAGGTCTCGCAGCACATTTGAGCAGCAGGAGCAGCTGGCTTCAGCCCCTCCAAATCAGGCCTAAATACGTCTATGGCTTTTCATGTGTTTTAATAGAACTATTTATTCTCATTCAGGGAAAAGTAACTTATTATAGATCAAATAGTTGTTTTTCCTACTAAATATGAGGTCCAGATGTTATTTCAATCAATTGCATATTTTAAAATACTTTGTAATGCCACTTTTTGCCTGTAGCTCAGCGCTTATTTTCTCCTAAAAGATGCACAAAGTTGAAGCAAACATAGAACAGGGTCTTAGACCCACAACCATCAGGAATCAGGTTAAGGAGCTAGTGGGTTAAGGGGTTAGACCATTTCTCTCTGCCCAGTAGGGAATCACCAAAAAGTCAACTTAATTAAGCTGTCGCCTCACATCTGGACAACTTGAAACCAGCTGTGTGGTGCAGCTGCAAACCTGGTTTCTTGTTGGCTTATTCTAAGCGCTTCTGTTTTATTTTCCTATATTTTAATCATCTAAAGCACTTTGCATTGTCTTTGTACTGAATTGTGCTATACAAATAAATTTGCCTTGCCTTGCCTTGCCTAGTGTAGCACACTCTCTAATAAAAGCTGAATTAGACCTGCCTGATATAACCAAGTTCGTCGATGTAGCAACACGTACAGTATTTTTATCTTATTACTTTTATATAAATGGAGGCAGATGTTATAAGGTTTACTTCTTTCTGCTCCCTTTTATTAATGATTTTGTTTGTTAGATGAACGAGTTATGAATAAATGAGTTATGTTGTGTTTTACTGAATTAAATAAACTAAACTAAACAAGATACTTCAGAGGCATTCACTTCAGAGTTTTCATCATTCCCATCAGGGCTTTCACCATGGTGCTCAGAGGATGTAAAACGCTTTGGTCGAGTCTTCTGAGTACAGGCCATTCACCATCAATAGTGTCACCATCAGTGGTTTCTCTGGTTTCCCGGGTTTCTCTCGTTGCATGTTATTCTACTAGTTGTCCATCTTGTGCCTATTTATTTTGGTTTCTTATCAAAAGTCAACTATGCTTTGGACTACGTCTTTTTTTAACCACATCATGACAGAGATTCTACCTCCAAAAGACTCAGTCATAGTCTCATGTAAAAAAAAAAAAAGGGTGTGTTTCTGAAGAAAGTCCTGGTAGTTTTTATCAGCATGCTTACATATCAACCACTTAGCAAACAGATAACATCTAATGGTTATTGCAGAGATTTGTCAATCTCTTTTGTTGATCAGACAGTCGATATGGACATGTTACAGTGAGTAGCTCTTCTTTTGCCTAATCTTGGTGCAGCTCTCTCTTTTATGAAGCTCCTTGGCACGCAAAGATACAAACTATACATTTATTTATTTAAATTTACTGCAAAAGCATTCCATTGTTGAATAAGTTCAAATTCAACACAAGTTTTTTCCCCCAGAATATTCTATATATTCTAAGTTTCCTTGTTAGCCTATGGTGCTGTAATCAGAATCTATTGGGGGGAAATTATTTTCTTGCAGATAGAAAAATAAGATTGTAAGTAAAAAATAAGATATAAGAATAAAATAAGATAAGGGTAAGAATAAAATAACATAAGAATCACAGTATATACAATCAACAGTATTTACAATTTACAATGCTGCTCAGTAGTAAATTATAATTGTTGCACATGAACATGTTTTTGCACATAGTGAAGTAAAGAAACAAGTAATCAATGAAATGAAATGATTGATATTGATGATTCATATTTTAGAAGCTTTAGCACATATTCACCATGGTTCAAGGCAGAGTTTGGCATAAAAACAGTGGTCATTACAGCCAAATGTAAGGGGCGGGGGTGTTGGTCCTTGAGTTGTCAATGCAGCTGAAGTATCCTTCATTCCTGTTTCCAGAAATAGCTGGTGCTGGCGGTTTCCTCCAAGGTGATCAGGGGGATCTGATGACTGCAGGTTTCCCAGAACAAAGCTATCCAAACGGAGCACTCTACCAGGTACAATAACACTCTATAACATCCACGGTTGATGCACCCAGACACACCTAGCCTTTACCCGAATATGCTTACTCTAACTTAAACCTTAACTCAAACTATATTTGACTCCTAAGACTAACTGTTTGCAAAAAGGGAAGAGAGGATCAGCAAAATGTGCTCACCTTGGTGCAAACTGTCCTTACTTTAATGCAAAACAAATTACTCACACACACATGCAGAGGTTCATTTTGATGAATTTCCTCAGGATGTTCTCCAGTGCTGTTTATTGTGGTATATGTAGATCTCTGTGACAAAAGGGGAGTACATATTTAAATAAAATAAAAAGCAAACCATATAAAGGTCCAACAGATAAAAAATGTTTTATCAGTGACCGTAATCACAACCTTTCTCTAGTAGTCCGGTGAGTTAGGTTGAAAGTTGCTAAAAGTATTAAGGTATGATTGAGAGAAAATCAATTAAAACAATAAACTGAGTCAATGTTTATCATACTGACACTCAATGGAAAACCAATCGTTAAAAATATTGGAGTTATTTCTAAGTATCAAGTTGTCAGTGGAAATTAATGTCTTCATTAATGCCTTCATTAGGTTTCAGCATCCCTTCCCCTGACCAAGGTTACCCATAACGCATGAGTTGGAGGCATTGTGAGATCTTCAAGTGGTTCAGAAATTTCCTACTGAAGTGGGAAAGAAAATGTGGAGATTGAACTAATCTGCCTTCATACTTAATTTCTGATAAAAATCTCAAAAATCATTAAAAAAAATCAATTTTGAGTTGAAAATCTCACCCCGTACATTGGTCAAAGCCTATAACCCGCAATCCAGTGGCCTGGGAACAGGTCAGAACCACACTGACCAAATAATCCAAACAGGTTTGCCTTTACCCAGTTAGAAAGGTAAACTGTGAGTTAAAGAAACACTTAATTTCTGGTAAAGGATCTTAACAAAGACAGCAGGCTGAGGCACAGAGTATTAGATTCTCTGAGGTATAGAGATTAAAGCCTGAATCTGATCAAAGTAAGTCAGAACCAGTCAGGAAGCAGTCATCATCTTTCACACTGCAGGGCTGTAGCTTGACAGATCAACGTCTGTCCAAGCAGACATGGACTCTCTGAATGAATTATGTATGAGCTGCAGTATGTCGAAACGCAGCTCATGTTGTTGCCATGCCACCACAAGAAAACATGATTCTGTTAGCCAATTTCTACATGATTTATTCATCCAATGTTTAGAATAACTTTCTGCTCACCTCTGATTTCCAGCCTTTTAGTGTTTGATGAATTTGTGTTTCTGTTTTTGGGGAACAGTGGAGGATTACAGTGCCTGAAGGTGAGCGGGTCCGACTGACTTTTACCAGCTTCGACCTGGTCCCTGATGTCTGTGGAGACTTTGTTCAGATTTATGATGGCCATGAGGCTGGCTCTACTTTGCTCGGTAGGTTGGTGTACCACCTGCACAAATGTATGACAGATACTCATATAATGCTACATGGGGAGACCTTGTTCAATAATAACTGTTTATATAAAAGCTTAATGTGTGAGGGAATTAAATTCAGTTCAGTTTATCTCTATAGCTCCAATTTACAACATTAGTCATCTCTAGGTAACCTGACTCCGCCAGATGGATTTGCTCCGCATATCCATCTGGAAACCTTCAGTTGAAGTAATTTTGGGAAGGGGTTAGCTGATTGGCCTATGTTGGTGATAGACGGGCCAAATAAACCAATCAGATCAATGAAGCATATGACGTACTAACAGCCTGGCTACTCTTGCCGAAACCAGTCGGGAGAAGAGCAAAAACATCTTTTCCTCTGAGAAAAGCCTCCAGAGCAGTGTTTTGCTCTTCTTTCAGTGAAGAAATACTCTGTAATTCCGATAAAACTTGCTCGATAGCCACGCTAACGCTAGTTTCATCGGCTGAAGCCGCCATGTTCTTTAAACTGAACTGTCGCGCTTCTCTTTGCGTCCCACCTCAACCCGCCTCAAAGCCAACGCTGATTGGACGTTCGTTTGGTGAACGGCTCCAAATTTTCTTCAACGGAGAGTCTCCAGACTGATTAGCGAGTGAAATCTTGAAAGCTCGCGAGATCAGGATGGTCTCACGAGGCTAATCTCAAGGCACTTTGCAATTCAACCAGATGAGATTTCTTGTTAAGGAAAACCAGCTGATTGCATCGACTCATTGACTCTACAGCAATCCCTCACACCAAGCATACTTGTAGAGACAATGGAGAGGAAAAACTCTATTTTGACAGGCAGAAATCTCCGGCAGAACCAGGTTCAGTGTGAGCGGCCATCTGCCAAGGCAAAATGGGGGTCAAGGAGACAGAAGCAGAGATACAAAAAATAAGAAGAGATACTAAAGAGAGGGATTACTGTGAGAAAAATATTTTCAAACATGCATTACTAGGTGTGTGTATCCATTCATAAAATATGGTTTGGTTAACAGCTGTACAACAGTGCCAGCATCTTAATCCCAGTCAAATGAAAATTTCCTGCATTTTATCCTAAACTGAATAAAGGTCAAAACTAACCCCGAGTTTTGCTCTCAGGAACATTTTGTGGAGGCAGTGAGCCAAAGGCAGTGGAGTCCAGCCACAACACCATGGTGGTGCGCTTTAAATCTGATGGCAGCCTGACTTCTAAAGGGTTCCAAGCAACTTACACAAAGTCCAGCCTTCCTCCTGTTGTCATTCCAACCACAGCCCCGACCACCACCAGCACACAGACCACCCAACCTCCAACAACCTCTGGTGGGTTCCTTTGGTTTTATTTTATAGGCAGGGTTCTTGATAGAAATGTCATCTCCTTGAAGCCAGAGAGGAAAACGCTGAAAATAAGTGGACTGCCTCTGATAACACCCATTTGGGTTCATTGACTTTCTATCCATGGTGTAAAACTACAAACAAGCTACAATGAACAGTAAAAGGCAAGAATTGAGTTCAGAATGGATTTCTCCAAATCAACACTGGATCCAAATGATACTTCTTTAGTTTACATGTTGATGTTTAATATCTTAGAAATATGAATCTGTTGCTTTGTTCTGACAACACCATGGCTAAAAAGACGATTCTGATAAGGTCCTTCACCCCACCAATCTTTGGTTAAATGCTGTGCATACACATCCTCCAGCACAAGGCCTTTAAGATTCTGCCGGTTGGCTGTCCAACCTTTTCTCTATGGAGAACTGGTCAAAATATTTAAATTAACCTGTCCGCAAGCAAAACAACCCCATAATTTGGTAATAAGCCTAGTCCAGGAGATTCAGCCGGTTGTATGTGTTCAGGATCATTGTTCTGTCTGTAACTTGTACATAACATACGTTAAGAGTAAGTACTTATAAGTCTTGGTGTCTAGCTTATCCAAAACCTATGAGTAACTTGTGCATAACTTATTCGTAACTTATCAAGAACTTCTCTCCAACGCATATTAACGTATTTGACGTGTTCCAGACGAGCGCTGAATGTGTTTCTAACTTACAGTCACTGTTTAATGGCATATTGGCAGCATTTTGGTATAAAAGGGGAAAGCAGAAACGGTCAGTACTCCTCCACACTTTAGATGTTCTACAAGAGATGGAGGATGCAGCAAGGCTGAGATGAGAATACATACTAGCTGTCCTCCAACATCAGTATGATCTCATCAACTTGACTTTGTTCCAGGTGCAGGGTGAGCGAGAAGTCTAGTGTGATGGATCTTCTTGCGTTCACGACCACAGACATGACCAACAAACTTCCTATCAGACATGACGCTGAATTTTCACTGAACCTTTTTTCTTTCTTTTTATTTTTTTATTTTTTATTTTTTTCTTTTGGTGGACGGGAACCAGCAGCTAGGTTAACACCATCAAAGATGATCAAAGAAATCTTTTTATGCAGTTGGGGCGCCTCTGGACTCGTTATGAATATGCTATGTTTAATCCCAAAATTGAAAAAAATACATAAAAAGTTCGGTATATGCCAGCGTTTTAGGAGATTCTGGGATGTCAGGCATACGCTGGCTGAATCTGCAAGGTGCAACGGGGGCCCAAAGAGATCTGGATACTTTTCTCTCTTCATAATCACATCCATGTTATGAACTGCATTGGAAGCACTACATAAGCACTACATACATTCCCACAGGACAATGCACCACCTCCGTGCTTCCAGGAATTTTACACTTCAAGAAAAGCTGGAGTTGTTGGGTCGTACGCCACAAATTGGTGATTTTAGCAGAATTTAAAATCTGATTCTGATTATTATTAATAAGCTGCACTCTAATGATTCAGCTTTAAGCTTAATGATTTGATGCTGCCTTAAACATTTCTAAGTAAAACACTGCAGTGACCATATAAGTTGAGGCCTCTGCTGAGCGTGGTCTGTTTGTCGCCATGGCAGACAGACGGTTTTTCTCCAGGGGCCAATTAAATACTGTAAATCCCTCCATGCTGCAGGCATCGTTGAAACCAGTTTGCCTCAGCTGTGAATAGAAGTAAAAAATGATCCTAAATAAATAGAAAATGGAGGCAGAGGCTTTGATCGTGTTCTGTTTCTTTGCACTGCAGGTAGCGGAGGTCCTGTAATCATCGAAGGACGGAAAGGAACGATCCAGTCCACGGGTTTTCCAAATTCATACCCGGCTCATTCCAATAATTCCTGGAGGATTTCCGTGTCCAAAGAGTTCCTGGTTAAACTGCAGATCACTGACCTGGCGATCACAGGAGAGACCGGACAGTGCAAAGAGGACAAGCTGGTCATCTCAGATGACTACAGCATTCTGGGTGAAACATCATTCTACTCTTACCAACCTATCATTACCATTCATTTGTCTTAGATTGTATTTTCTTTGACTCATATTGGCAAAATTAACTTTTGCGGAGAATTTTACCCAAACGTTTTCCATATTTTGTAAAAAAAAATGGTTTGATATGGGAGAAGCCATACATACAGGGATGTCACTGTCAAATACACAGAGGACCAAAAAGACAAATTTAAATCTTTATTAAAACATACTGAAATGAACATAGACTATTGAACCAAGACCTAGCACATTGTTTAAAAAAAAATATATATATATATTAACTTCTTAATATCCACCTCATTTTGGCAAATTCTCAACTATTTTTTATACCCAAATGGAAAAGCAAAGTACTTAGGAACTGTAAGCCCAAATTACATGTGTGATACATTATTTGAACGCTAAAACCTTGTAGTTTCTGAATATATACATGAAAATTGGGTGAAAATAATAGGTCTTTTTTGAACAGCAGTTATAAAGACATGCTTGCTTGTTGTGGCTGCTTTGTCATGGTACATTTTGACATGCTGCTGTATCTGCGTTAATTGTACTTTGGTGCTCACTAAAATGAACTAGGTGGTTGAATTGTGGAGAATCTAAGCTTTCCAACAGTCTATATTGGATAATATTTTGCCAGTGTTATTTTCATTAATAAAATTAGTTATTATTTGTAACGGTTTTAAACCTTTGGCGGTTGCCCGTTTGGTTTTTGGGGGTTTATTTTCATATTATTATTAAACTTTTATTCTATTGATAAACTTATTAAGATAAATGTATAAATGAAAGTGCATGCATTATATACAGACTATGCATTACTATGCTGAGCCTACCGATCACTGGTTTCAAACAGTAAAATAAGAAAAAAATCAAATCAGCACCACTAACTGCGCTGTGCAGCTGCTGCGTGCAGCTGTCAGCAGTGGCTGATTGCAGCCAAAATAAAAAGAAGCCTGGATGGAAAGAGTGGGGAGCCGATCCTGCAGGTGACGTTGCATGCCGAAGAGTGGAACAGTGCTGGAGCACCGCAGAATCAGCAGTGGATCAGCAAGAGGGTGCGCTGTAGATGGATCGCTTCCAGAAGAAGCATAATAAGTGGAGCCTAACTTCTGGCCTCTAAATGGTGACTTTTAGGGACAATTATTGAACTTTGGACTTTTATAAAAGGTAAAGGGATTGTATTATCGTGCCACTATTACGGGGGCTTTCATTGAAATAGAACATCTTGGACTTGCTTGTTTTGCTGTTTGGGTTTTTGAGTTGCTTGCTCCCTCTTGTCAAAGAGTGAGTTTGGGGCCGTATTAGACAACCGACTTCAGCCCAGTGTGCTTGGATTGTTAAAGGGGAGAAAAGCAAAAACAAAACAATCCAAACATGCAAAGTACAACAAGTATGACCTCTGCCCTGACTGTGCTGTCTATTCACCTCCTGGTATTCTGTGCCTGGCGTGCGGATCCCACTTTCCCCTCGCTCAGCAGCATGTCCGTCTCTGTCACCCGCAGGATCAGCTCTGCCCCTCACTCCATCCAGGCTCCTTTTTTTTGGCTTCAATCAGCCTCTGCTGACACCTGCGCGCAGTAGTTGTGGAGCGCAGTTAGTGTACTCCGCCTCCTTAGACAACCGACTTTAGCCCAGCTTGGTTGGTAAATGGGGAAAAGCAAAAGCCAAAACAATCCAAACATGCAAAGCACCACAAAAAATTTAAATACAAAAAAAACACATTCATGTTTTCCCCTGGGAATGTAGTGTTGGTGCGTGCAACGCAACCGCACCAACACTACATTCCCCACAATGCAACAGCAGTCCGCAAAGTCACAGCAGTGCACACAAGCAGCCGTGGCCTGTGGGCCGGTTCTAATGGTAATTAAATATCATCCAGGGGGCCATGGATAAATAATTTGCGGGCTGGAATCCATCCCCCGGGCCTTGATTTTGTCATATGTGCCATGGTACCTCTTAATTTGGCATCTTTTTCTAAACCTTCTGTTAGGACTTAATGTTTAAATTGCCTCTGCTGTTAAACTCTTTGCAAGTAAAGATCTTACTTGCAAAGAGGCCCACTGTTATAAATTACCTCACATGATTCACTTCTTTGACTGCAGTGATGCTGATACAGCTTTATCTCTCGCTCAGTATTCAAGGGCCGGGCACACGCTCACTGCACTTCCACTGTGTTCTTAGAGCACTGGGAGCAGGTGCTTATGTGGCAGAGTAACAATGAGACACACTCAAATGAAGCATTTCCCCCACTGGTTTCTGCCAGCAGTGATAAAGTTTTTGTGTGAAATGTTATATTTGATCTTTAAATCCAATTTAAATCTAAACCTTTAAAGTATTCCGCTTGTATTGCATCTTGAAACCCTGGTTTGCTTCTGAGCTCATGCACAGTAAGGCAGTTTTTTTTTAATGGAAGAAATTATATTGTTCATTAATATAAGAAATAAAAAAAGACGTATTGGTAATGGAGTGAGACTGCATGGCCGCTGAGGAGGAGCTGACCATGTCAGAATGCACAGAATGTGTTGTGCTTTTTTTGTTTTTTGCTGCGGCAAGCTGGGTTGCCGCAGCAAAAAAACAGACAATAAAACTATTTATCCTAATCAGTAGATTCTGCAACCACAGCATCTATCTTTATCTTTTATCTTTAGTCGTATTTAAAGCTTTACCTGCTTACAGTTGCAAGTATTATCTGTTCAGAGGACCTTTGATCCACCGTTTGAACCTGCCTGTTGTGGCTCCTCAGGTACACACTGTGGCTTCATCCTCCCTCCACCAGTGGTCAGCGCCCGTAACACCATCTCTGTCACCTTCCAGTCTGACAGTCGGCTCACAGACCGAGGATTCTCTGCAGAGTGGGAGGCGGTGTATCCTGAGGATATAGCAGGTACACCTTCACAGGTCTGGGCGCGAGCCATCGAAGAGCCTCGGTGCCTCGCTAACCAATCAAAACACATCTCACTGTCACATACTGAGCTCCTGCAGCAGTGGGGAAAATTGGGTCAGACATACCACTGAAGCTGTTCTTTTATCACATTGATTATCATCCAGAGAGACCTAAACCATTTATGAACTGGGAGACAAGGCTGCAGGGGGGGTCTAGCTCTGCGGCTATGAGTTGAACTGGCTTAGGATGAATCTAGGAAGGCTGACTGGGATAGAGAGCTGAGGTTTGTCAGGACAGTGGAGGGTTCTGGCAGAGCAGGAGCGGCGATGAGAGATCCTGTGGGACTTGCAGGAGGAGCAAACCTAAGGCAGAGAGGCAGGCATCAGGCAGATGGGTTTTTCGACAACCAGAGGTTAGCAAACATCCTTTGGAAAACCAGACAGTCAGGAACTGTGGACAAGACTAGAGGGTCAGGATAGGACTGGTCTGGACTGAATGGACATCCGAAGCAGCACTAAGCTTCCTGCCTCCTGAGGGAACCTGTTCCTTTTTTAATCCTGCAGAGGTCCTCCTTACTCAGCACCAACCGTATCCAATCAGCACCACAGCCACACATACACACACATTCAGCAGCACAGAACCAAAACTAACTCACCTCTATAATCCCATTATTTATGTCAATATCTTTTATCTGCATTTCTCTGCTTACCTAAACCTTTTTCTTGGGCAAAACTGTTACTTTTAGATAATAAGATAAAGGTTTCCTACTCAGGTAGTCATAAAAATCTATTTTTCAAGCATGACTCGTCTCAGTTTTTGTGACAATGCAACTCTTTGGTGCAATGTCAGACATTTGCATTTGCAAACACAGAGTACATTTGAGATTAAATAATACTACTTCGGCAATAGTATCTAGGTGTTACTTTATTGTATGACTCCTACCATGTCCGTTGGTTGTGCTGTTCTTTTTACATCTCTTTTCAGGTGATGAAGCAGACTGAAAATGTTTTATCATTATCTCCCTTTTATCTCCTCTTTCTTTCATCTTTTCTCCTTTTTTTTCTGTTTTCCTCTTCTGTTCTACTTACATTGCAGTGTCCATATAATATGTAAAATTTCCTGCATAATTATAATAAAGCAATTTATATGCATGAAACAAGCGGAACACTATGGCAATAGCCCTGCTGCTCCACTTGTGAAAGTAAAATCTGTTAGGCTCTTTTTGGCATCAAGACAGTTATTCTTTTTGCCACATTGCCAAAAAAAAAAAGGAAGACTTTTGCATCGCATACAGTTTGATAACAAAAAAAAAATCCTCTGTCTTAGTCTGTTTGCTTCAAAAGTTCCTTTACAAGATATTCATTATTTAAATTTTTTCTAAATTATTTTATCAGACCAAATTAGACTGAAGTACTATCATGATTGAGTCATTGGACTTAATATCTTAATTCGACACTTGAGTTTTCCTGCATGTGTCAGAACCACTGATCTCTATTTATTCATCGGATAGCTGATACACTGAAATAAACTGAAGTCACCTGCCGCTATCTTGGTACACCCCACTTTCCAGTGTTGTGTCATAAAAATGCTTGTAATGTAATGTAATTTCCATAAGAAGGTAATCATTACATGTAATTTAGTACTTTTGGCACATCATCAGAGTGTGTGTGTGTGTGTTTGTGTGCATGTGTAATATTCTTCATATCTGACTACAGTTTTATTATGCCCATTAAGACACTCATTTTAATGTGATGAATTTGTATAATATCTTATATTACGCGATTTATAGGCTTCATAGACTTCATACTCAATACACAATGAGATGTGCCTATTTTTTTATGATAAATTACAGTAAGCTACTTATGCTATGAAACAGCATGTGTGTCAAAGTTATCTTTGTTTTAAAAGTCTTAAGCCCTCCTGAAAATGACGACATCATCGTTGTTTGATGCTGTAGCATACATATGGTTTTCATCCCAAACGGTCTCACTAGGGAGTACCAATTTGGCGGCTGGTGGCTTCACAGCAAGTGAGTAAATAGAGATCAGAGGTCAGAAAATCCATCTCATTGTGTCTTTCCTTCCTATTACAGAGATCCTGGGATGTGGCTTTACTTCTAAAGAGGAAACTGGTGTAATTAAGTCCCAGAACTGGCCAAAGAACTACAAGGCTAACACGGAGTGCATGTGGACCATCACTGTGCCACTGGGGAAAAAAATCACGCTGACGTTCACTCATTTTGACCTGGAACCCAAAGATCTTCTCTCCTCTAAATGCTACGACAACGTGATGCTGTATGACCTCAGTGGTTTGACTAATGCACTTAACCAAAAACATGGCAAGTTTCATGACAATTACTCTTCCCAACTATTTCCCACCACGATTATCACATCTATTTTAGAGTCTTACCCTTTAGGAGTCAATATATACATTCTAGATAAAAGGACCTCTGTGCTTGTTTTTACAATGGATTAGTTGTTTTCCTGTCCTCCAGGACCTTTATGTGGAACAACTTTGCCCAGCACCATCCAGACGAAAGGCAACAAGCTTCTGATCCGTTTCCATGCAGACATATTAACTGAGGCTAAAGGTTTCAGAGCTTACTGGACTACAAATCCCAGCTTGCCGGCACCAACTGAGCCACCTGCTGAGCCGAACCCCTGGGACAGCATCACCATAGGTAGAGTATCTGGGGTTTTTTCAGAACAAAGAGGGGAAATAAAGCTGCATTGATCTGTAATATGGTAAAATCATAATCTTAACTGGTCAGTCATAGTGTAGAAGCAGGGATTTATAGATTTGCTTTTTAGAGTTTGGACAGTTTTGGGTACAGAACATTTCTTTAGCATATAAACTTAAAGCAATCATTGATGATTAAACTACAGACAAAACATCTAACCATTAATCAAATATTTGCTGCTTTCTGGAGCTGTTCATAAATGAATGCGCCAAAGGGGTCCTGTATGGGTGCTTGGTGTAAATTGATGATAAAGATTCTGTGAGCCTGCTGCTCTCAGGAGATTAAACGTATCAGATTCACTTTCTGCTTTCTGAATTTACTAAACACTATTCTGGCACCGCCAGGTTCCCATGTGGAACCTTACCATCTAGAACATTTTAGAACCAACAGGCCATTTGGCACACAATTTAAATGTTTTCATAAACCTCAGCAAAATTAGTACAGGAGATCCTTTTTAGTAAACCAATCACCCTCTAACTATTAATTCTACTTGCCCAGGTATGGCACAGATCAAGAAAATCAAACATCCTAAACTTGTTGATGAATTTGCTCCTTTATGACCAGCTGTATCATCAACGGCTTCACTCCAGCAAGTCTGGAGTCTACATGTATATCTGTCTTTGAGAAACTCGGAGTCAGTCCAGTACAGCCCAGATGATATTGTAGAATCTAAACTTTTGGCCACTTTTATGGAGCTTGGAGCTTTTATGGGATGCATTCACAATGATCGCGGCTCAGTGGGGGGTATTCCTGCAGCTAACAGGACAGGCTCATATGAGTCAGAACCATTCCAGCAGAGGAGTACACCGGACGCAGACATTGGGCCAGGACAAAACCGGTGCTATTTTGGTTCTTTTGCAGATTTAAAACTCCTCAGCCGTTGTATAAACGGGTGGTACCAGCAAGGTTGTGCTTGGTTTCAACTCAGAGCTTCTTCAAAATGAGTTCCATTATTTTTCGCCATTGAAAACAGACCATGGTTCCGTAGATTACACCACATGGAAGGTAGTGTCCAGCTGGGATGTTGGGTTCTTTTCTTGCATCAAACTGGGGTCCAGGGCAAAAACAGGGTTTTCTGGTGATTTTAAAGTTGCTATGGCTTGAAGATGTGATGTAAGAGGGACACACTGCATCAAAACATATTTGTTTAGTGATGCTCTGACGTTGAGGGTTGTAGTTCTAATCCGGGAAGTTGTAGTTCAAGTGGGAGGGTTTCTCTGTATAACTGATCCAATTTTAAAAGCTGAAGCAGATCTTGTGGATTCTGTGACCACAGTGGGTAATGACATAATGCCTGTACTTCTTCCTTTGCAGGATGTCTCTTTCTTTCCATCCTTCATCCGGAGATGAGCCCCAGGTGGCTGCAGATTCTAGCAGAACAATTTTCTTAAATAGAGTTTGATGGATGGACAGTGCTGTTTTCAAGGCCTTATTTTATTGCCAAGCTGAGAAAATTACATTATCAGCAGGGTTTCAGAGGGGAACAGGAAAATAAAATGTGCAACACGGAGCTTCATCTTTAACACAAAGATTTTTGCTCTTCATTTTGACCCATCTGTTGTAGACTGGCCCGAAACATGTGGGAAACCAGCCATCCCTCCTGCTGTCGCATCACGCATCGTGAATGGAGAAGAAGCCGTTGCACACTCCTGGCCTTGGCAGGTCTCCATGCAGGTGGGAACGTTCTCTAAAAGGTTCAAAAATATACCTCAACGTTTCACTGAGAATGTTCTGATTTCAGCGCCCTGCTTGTTTCAGGTCTGGCCTTCCAGTCAGTCTGAACCTTCATTTTTTCACACCTGTGGTGGGACTCTCATTCATAAAAACTGGGTGCTAACAGCAGCACACTGCTTCATAAGGTAAATAACTGAAGAATCCAAGTTCCAGTTTTTCTCCTAAATTCATGCCTTTACACTTAATAATTGAAAGTGAAGTTAAGATTGTTTAAAACACCTTTATCTTGTCTTATCAATGTTGATCAAGAGCAGTTTGGTAAAGAGCCATCTGTCATTCTTCATGGTGACATCAGGTGACAGCATCATGCTGCAGGGATGTTTTTGTCCAGTGGGGACATGGCAGCTGCTGAAGACAGCTTTAGATTTGAAATGTTTTTGATTCACTCTGCTATTATGCAGAGCTTCACAGTTCAAGTTGAATAAATTACCATAAAGTGTCGGAAGTAGAAATGTGACACCATGTAAAAATGAGGAGTGAAACCTTTCTCACGTTTGGTGCCTTTAGAATACAAAGTCTGACTCTTTAAGCATTTATTCACCCAGGTATGCAGATGAGCTGCATCGCTGGCGTATGTGCCTCGGGAAACACAACCTGACCACCACAGAGGTGACCGAACGCTGCATCAACATCTCTGGCATTCATCGCCATGAGGCCTTCCAGTACCCCACAGTGCCCACTGTGGAGTTTGACATTGCTCTGGTGAGGCTGGCTGAAGATGCTGTCGCCTCAGATGAGATTTCCTTCGCCTGCCTTCCCTCTGAGGAGGAGACCCTTCCTGCAGGAAAGAAGTGCTACGCTACAGGCTGGGGGGACGAAACAGGTGCCAGTTTTACTTCATGGTCACCATCAGCCTGAGCGACTCCTTAAAATCTTAAAGCTGTGTGTTACACTGCAGCTTGGTCTTTGTTGGTGATACTTGTGTGCCACCTGCTGGACAGAAAGGGAAATAATCTTGCTGCCAACCTAAATGCTGTTATTGTGACTGTTTTAATCCTTCATTTGTTTGATCAGGAGATTCAGTAAATCCGAAAGCTTCTGAGACCCTCAACCAGGTGGCCCTACCTGTTGTCCCTTATGACACCTGCAAACGGATGGATTACTGGTGGTTCCAGGTGAAGACCTCCATGATCTGCTGTGGGTACACACTGCCTGATGAGCTGAAGTCTGTCTGTCAGGTAAATCAAGTCCCTAAAGAGGCAACAGAACCACATTCTCTGAGGAATGTGCCTAATTCTGTGTTTGCAACTCTTAAAGGGAGACTCAGGTGGTCCACTAGTTTGCCAGGACACCCCTGGTGGTTCCTGGGAGATTCACGGTATAACCAGCTTCGGTCCCATTGGATGCATAATGGACAAAAAGCCCTCCGTGTTCACCCGTGCCTCAGCCTACCTTCCATGGATCTCAAATGTCATTCGCAGGGACATCTACATTGAGCACAGTAGGATCCCATCAGCTCAGATTAACCCACTCATTGGGTCGCTATGCTTCTTACTCACCTTCTGGCTTCTCCATTCAGCATCAGGTTGTGGAGGACCAAAGGATCTGTCTGGTACAGGCGGCATCATAACCTCCATGAATTATCCCAACACCTACAGCAATAACGCCCGCTGTGAGTGGAACATTGAAGTGCCTGTAGGGAAACTTGTGCACCTCCACTTCAGCGGTTTCTCCCTGGAGGACAGCCAACTGTGCCTGAATGACAAAGTCAAACTCACTGATAACGTAGGAAGTCTGGGTGAGTAAATGTCTGCCACAGTGCAATATTTTAAGCAAAAACATATCAATCAAGTGCTAAACATTGACATACCTTTCGAAAAACAAAGGATATATAAGATGAACAATATATCTTTAGAAGAAATTCTATAATAATGACGCAATAAGTAAAAAACTAAATAGTAAGTAGTAGTAGTCCTGATTCAAGTATATAAAAAATGGCTGTTCCCTGTTCCACCAAAACTTAATAGTCTACATACAGGCTAAAATATCACAAACACTCTCACTTTCTGTAGCCATCAACCAGTTTTGAACATAGTTATTGCTGAATCTATGTCTTCTGAGAAATGTCAATCGAACTGGATGGTTTCTGTTCGCTGACTGGAACAAATTCCAGCAACCCTAAGGTTCAGGTCGTTATTTTGGGTTAATGTTGGCCATCTTTATTCCTTCTAAAACCTTTAGAAGAGTTTTCACTCCTTTGTTTTGTTGGTTAACCCAGTTATGTATCTTTATTTAGATGTTTATATGAGGTCAATCCTATTAATTTGGAAGCAGACCTCCTTCTAGGACCCCAGTGTATACATGCTTCCTCCACCATGGTCATTATGGATTCCTTACACCTAGAAGCCTATGTTTTCATCCCCTAAACAGGCATCTTGTTAAAGGTCAGCCACAGTCTCTTGACCACTAAGCCTTTCTCCAGATGCTCTTTTGAGAGCGTCCTTGAGGTTTGGACGTTAAAACAAGAGAATGTTTCTTAGTGACGCTTTTTTTCTCAAGGCAACGTAGCTAATATTCCTGCATCATCTAATTGATGATAGGCCCGAGCCTGACATTTGTTGGTTTCTGGGATGATTATGAACATCCTGACTGATGAAACTTTGACACAAACAGTTGGTCCAACGCAACAATTGTAACCTGAGAGCCTCATCAGAAATGGTTTTATTTTGGTAAGGTGGACTTTAAGTTACACATGGGCAATGCCACATCTAGTGGTAATGTCGAGCTCAGGGCTTTGGAAGGACATTCATGAAATATGCAGCCGTGTTCAGGTCTCTAGCTGTTCATTACACAGGTAGCTAAAATGTAATTTCTGTCCTTCCACCCTGACAGCAAAACAGCCCCAAAACATAATGACACCACCCCAATGCTTGATAGGCAGTGCAGTCCTCTCCATGAGCTCTCCTAACATCATTATAGCCAATAAGCTAAAGCTTTGAGTTAATCTGTTCTTCCCTGTTTTAAAACATTAAATCTGAGAAGTGGATCCAACCATTCTTTGTGATGCCTTGAAGGCAAGTTGTTAGATGTCAGTTTATAGCACATACAATATTTATAAAAAAAAAAAAAAAAAAACTGGAACAGTTTCACATATTAAATTAATAATTAAAAAAGTAAAAAGACAACGTCAGAATAAGAACAATCCAGAGACATTTGCTTCTCAGAGGTTTGTCAGGCAGATATATTACGAAGTATTACAAGGCAATACTATAGGCGCAACCAGAGGCAGCAGATGAGGAGAGTTTAAAAACACTAATGGAACACCTGGCCCTTCCTTTAATTTACATCAAAACAGAGTATTAACTTTGCCCTACAGAGAAAGAGATGAGGGATGCAACTCCAGGTTGTGATGGGTTTCCATTTAAATGCTATCATATAGGAAGGCTAGTATAGTATTTGGAGGCTACAAGCTTCTACCACCTGGTAAGAAAATGTGGTGCAGCGCTGAAGCAGGGGTTAAACGCACATTCCATGTACAGAGGCTGTGGTCCTCGATGCAGCCGTGACAGGCTCGAGTTGTTGAACTTTGCTGCATGTCTTCCCCTTCTAATACCAGTTCCTGTCTAGCTAATTTCAAATATTTATAAAATAAAGGCCAGTAGAGCCTAAAAATAATCTTAAGAAAGTGCCCAGATTTTAGGTGGGAAAATATAATTAGATTTTTTTATAATCCCAAAAACAGAGGGGAGATGGAAAATAAAAAGAACTTTATTCATCTCACAATGGAAAAATTAACTCTACCCTTGGGGAGCAGTGTGACTTTAAGGGTCTTGCTCAGACAGCAAGAGTGGCGGCTGTGAGGATCGAACCAGGTATTTGCAACCTTCTCACGGCACAAGCGCACTGCTCTAACCGCTGACTAACATTCCCCCAATGTGCACCAGAAGAGAACAACATATAAGGGGTACTGTATGCGGAAATAAGGCGTGGGACAATACACACATATGTTGGTGATGCCCAAATCTTAGGAAATATTGGGAAGGAGCATGGGAAGTATTACTGGAGGTTCTAGGCTATGGGGAATCTTGCAGAGGGAAACATCCGTACAGTATTTCATAAAATCTCTGCTAGCAGCTGCAGAAAAGTAAAGCAAGGCAGTGGCTCAAAGAGGACCTAGCATCAAGGAGCAATGTCTGAGAATAGCAGAGGAAGTTCCACAAGAACAAATCTACATATCTATCATGGGTACAGGAAGGGAAGTTTGATTTTAACTGGCATAAATGGATTGAATATTTAAATGGGGGGTGTGACACCACAGACTAGCTTAAAACGAAGACTAACCTGAGATCAGGGTAATTTACATCTCTGAGAGGATCTCCCATGCCACTCTGTTGACTTGTGTTTTATTTTCTAAGTTATATTATTTTTTTTCTATCATTTTTTCACAACTGTAATGATGTAGTTTTTTCTTGTGAAGCTGTTTTACTTAATAAACCCAGTGCAGAACATTTCCTCGTGTTTCCAACAGGCACCTTGTGCAGCCCTGTTCCACCTCAAGATCTGGTGACTGATGGAAATAGGCTCCATATCAGCTTCTCTTCTAATGACAAGGTGGTGGACACAGGCTTTACTGTGAGCTGGACGGGGGTGGACCCTTCAAAAGGTAAGAGATTATATCAAGAAGATGGAAGGACCTCCCAACAGAACAACTGTTTCCGTCTCACAGTTCTGTTTTGTCTCATTCTATTGTAGCTCCATGTGGAGGACATTTTAGCAGCAAGCAGGGTGAAATAACCTCTCCAAACTGGCCTGGTGACTACCTCGCACAGAGTGTGTGCACATGGCGAATCAGTGTCCCCTCAGCTGAGAAGATCCATGTAGTCTTTACTGACTTTGAGCTGCAAGCCATGAACCTTTTGGGAAACTGTGTGGATTACGTAGAGATATTCAACGGAGAAACAATGGCCTCGCTTGGTTTGTTGCCATCATCCCAATTCCTCTCTTGTTCAGTTGATACTTCCAAGCCAGCAGGGTATACCGAGCTTTATCTGTCCTTCAGGTCGGTTCTGTGGCTTCGCTCCACCACCCACCATCACCGTCCCTGTCAACACGGTGGTTATCCGCTTTCTGAGTAATGATGCTAATCAGCAGAAAGGTTTTCGTGGTTACTGGACCACTGATGCTAGTGTGTTTCCAACTTTACCTCCTCCTTCTCCAAACCCATGGGACAACATCACCATCAGTGAGTTGAGACCAAAAACAAAATATACTGAAGTTGCCTACTGACGTGACTTAAACTTTCTATGACAAGGTTTACAGTTTGTTGGTGACATACATCAGACCTTTCTCAGTCTTGGATAGAGTAGAAATTTTCCTAACAATCTTCCTGCTCTCAGACTGGCCAGAAGATTGTGGAAATCCAGCAGTAAAGCCAGAAACAGCCACTCCTCGGGTTGTTAACGGGGAGGAGGCAAAACCCCACTCCTGGCCTTGGCAAGTCTCCATGCAGGTACACAACCATCTTTTTTATCTGCCTTCCTAGTTCCTCAAACACCTGGAAAAAGTTAAGTAAAGTCTGGCAATAGGAGGGATATCTTCTCGGCTGTCTTTGTTCAATAACCTTCCTTCCACCCTCAGTGTAAGTGGGCTTTTATAGATGCTGACTGAGGGCTCAAGGAAATAGAATCAGAAATACAAAGGAACATAGAAGCACTGATCCAGTTCAAATCAGTTTATTTATACAGCCCAATTCACAGCATATTTTCTCTCAATGCACCTTGCAAAGAGAATACACATAATAAATGCAGTATCAATAAATACTTTATAAGTTAGAAGGGATAACGGTAAATTAGCTCCATAGATGGCTCCATATGGGAAAGAAACAGGTAATCAGAGGAGCTCTCTGAGACAGTTTTTAAAAGGATGAAATAGAGGACATCCAGTTAGTCACATTTAAAGCTGGGCCCTTAGCTATATCCAGAAGAAAAACAGGACTAAAAAGTGAAAAACAGACCAAGCTTCAACATCTACAAACAAGGCTGGCAGCAGCACAGATGATATATATATTCCAGGATGAAGTCACAGCGAAACAGAAAGCGAACAGATGAAGCTATAATGATGAGAAAGGCAGAGAGCGCATTAAGTTAGACATTTAACTAAAAAATACTGCAGAGTGGGAGAATAAAGACTGAATGAAGCAGAATGATTAAAAGTGGTCCCTATGTCCTCCAGCAGTCTGAGCCTATAGCAACATAACTATAAAGATAGCTCTGGAAAACCTAAGCCACTCTAACCAAAAGCTTTATAAAAACAAGAAAACTTTTAAGGCAGGGCTGCACAGTGCTGCACTGTTGCCTTGCAACAAGGAGGTTCTGGGTTCGATTCATGACCCGGTGTCTTTCTGCTTGGAGTTTGCATGTTCTCTCTGTGCATCCAGGTCCTCCGGCTTCCTACCACACTCCAAAAACATGACTGTTAGCTTACGTGGCTTTTCTACATTGTCGTTAGGGGTCAGTGTGTGTGCCGTGTGTGTCTTTATGTTCCTCTGTGTTGCCCTGCGACAGACTGGTGACCCGTCCAGTTTTGTACCCTAGCCTTAAAAGTAGACAGGGTGACTGCCTCATGATAGCTGGTTCCACAGGAGAGAAGCCTGATAATTAAAATATATGCCTCCCATTGTACTTTTAGAAATTCTAGGAATCACTAGTAAAAATGCAGATTTACAGTGAAGCTATCTTGGGACATAAGTAACAATCAGATCTCTAATATCAGAAAGAGCTTGATTATTTACAGTAGGGCTTTATGTGAGAAGGAGCAGAAGGAACAGATTAGATGAATAAACAGACCTTATTCTTGATTTAAAAGGAAGCCAATGAAGCCAATGATGACCTTTAATCACCATATATAGACTGTATATCTTTAGAAGCATTTTGAATATTTCCTAAAAGTTACTAAACTTATAGCTATGTTGCCCGAAAAAGAAGAGAATTAACTTGCACTTAAAGCAGATTTAATACTTAAGAAAAACATTTTTTTTTCACTCTTTTTTTCAGAACTTGCCTTAAAATAATTGCTGCTGTGGGGCTTTAATTCCACAAGTTTATATTTCAGTGAAGAGTTCTTATGAAATATTCTGATTTTAAACACTATTTATTTTTTTATGCAGGCTTCACCCTTCCCTCCATTTCTTTACATGCACGGCTGTGGGGGCTCTCTGATTCATGAAGAGTGGGTTCTTACTGCTGCTCACTGTTTTATGTTGTAAGTACATCACCTTGAATCCATAACCTGGTTGGAATGAAGGTTGTATTATTAAATCTTGGCTTTAGTAGTTCCCTCGCAACAATGTGGTAACAACTGTTGGTGGTAAACTGTTTACTTACCCTGTCCTCTAATTGGTGCTTATCACCCTTCTCTGTAGCCCCCTGAACACAACATCCTTCTGGCGTATGTGTTTGGGAAAACACCACATGAACTCCTCCATGGATGTTCCCTCGGCAGAGAAGTGCTACAAGGTGGACAGAATAATCAGACACGAGGGCTTTGTGTATGAGCAGGATAGCACGGACATCAGCAATGACATCGCCTTGGTGCATTTGACCGAGCCTGTAAATATGACGAAGGAGATCAGCCCCATCTGTCTGCCGAAAGCCGGGGCTGTGATGCCAGCGGGGACTAAGTGCTTCGTTACAGGATGGGGAGACGAGAAAGGTAGGAATTGCCTTAAATCATGAGATTGATTAACTTTGATTATGAACTTTTAGTCAACAGATTTATATTTTAAGAGCAATAATTATGTTAGATACTGTTACAGTTTTCTTTGCCACTGGGTGGAGCTGTATGGAGAGGAAAGCACTAGCCTAACTTTTGGGGATTATAAACTCACCTGGTGAAGTCATCTTCACAAGGTGTGTCCAATCTGCACAATTTAATTCACTGTGCAGACTGGATTCACGTGGTTCAGCGGCTGGGCAGAACAAAGGCTATGTTCACACTGCAGGCTGAAGTGACCTAAAGCCGATTTTTTGGCCCAAATGCAACCTGGATCTGATCTTTTCATGGCAGTCTGAACAGCCACTCTGAATCCGATGCAAATCTGATCTTTCCAAATGCGACCTGTGTCTGAACGGCTAGGTCGCATTCATCCGACGTGAACGCCATTAATACCTGACAAAGGTCACTATTCTGGGTCTTGCTATGAAGAAACGACAAGAAATGTCATGTTGGGGTCTAATCTTCTAACCCACATGCAGAAACACTCAAGAGACAGGAAAAATAGTTAAAAGGTTTATTGACAATATTTTCAGAAAAATGTGAACGGCGTCTTGGTTCGTCAGGCTGGTCACGGGAGGGAAGCAACTAGAGGAGGACAGATCGGTTAGAGTGGATCCAGGAAACTTGCTGTTTAATGGCGGTCTGGGTTAATACCTGTTCATGGGGTATTCTGATCGGCAGGCAGAGGGCTGAAGGCAGAGGCAGAGACGGAGGCTAAGGCGGAGGGCAGACAGGCAGGTTCCAGGCAACAAGAGTTTTCTCCAGGAGTTGACTGATCACCAGATATGTCAGGATCTGAGAGGCAGAAGAACACAGAGTCATAGAGGTTCTCAAAAAAAAATCAGGAAGACAGATCAGATTTAGCTGGCTCAAGGTTTGCTGGTACCATTACTGGCAAACACTCTGGCAGAGAAGTGTTAGCCTCCTCCTCCTTAAAAAGCCTCCAGATGAGCAGATGGGAAACAGGTGTGCAGAAGTCAGCTCACACCCTCAGGAGGAAGATCTCAGGCTCCCTCTGGTGGAGAAAGGTTGACAAGCCTCTGGATCCCAACAAGAAAACAACAACCATGGCAGACATTGATGTAGAGAGCCGTATTTATGTTTAACCAACTTGAAAAGATTGTGTTTTTATGGATGGGAAAGATCGCTAGATGCGCTCTACCATCGAGGTTTACTTCCGTAAACACAGTGCTCCACTACGCATGCGGGACACTTTTGTTGTATGACTACAGTTCACACAGGAGATCACATACAAGTCGCATATATTTGGAAACGTGAATGACAATGCAAAAAAATCATATTTCACAAAAAAATCGGAATTGAGCATCAAGGCCTGCATTGTGAACGTAGCCAAATATATGGCATAGAGATGACTTGATGAATCCCCGTCTCCCACCTGTGGTCGTTGGAGAATAATGCATTGACTCAACTTTTACTGTCATATAGCCGCTTTGGAAAAATCACAACTCGTTAATGCCCTAATGTGAGTGCTATGTTTTGAAGAAGGGGTTGAAACATGTCAGGTAACAATCTGCTGAAAGTTTGAGGGGTTGTGATGTCCCCTAATAACATTTGCTAGAAACAAGTCTTGAGGTTTTTCTATGCTGGAAAAGGAGGTTTTTCAGTGCTTCATTATGAAATAAGACTAGAGTATTTAATCTTTTAACTTAAAATGTGTTTTACCCAGGTAACCTGTTTCCTGTTGTGGCTAAAAAGCTGAACCAGGCAGCACTTCCTGTTATTGACTTCCAGACCTGCAGCAAACCTGAATACTGGTTGGACTCGGTCAGACCCTCCATGATCTGCGCTGGCTACGAGTCCCCCGATGAGCTCAAATCAGCCTGCCAGGTACCAGACACTCTGAAAATAAGCAGAGAAAAGTTCTTCCAAATAAAGCTTTTATTTTGAAGACCTCATATAAGTGGGTTAGCATAACATAGCTGGTTGTCTTTTTCTGAAACAATCAGTCAACTGTTTTGTTTGCGGCCATTCAGCCTTTATTAGAGCTGCCTGCTGCCCTGATCACAACCAGAACTGGACAAAAGCACATTTGGCCACTATTTGTTTGCCATAATGAGCAACCATGCAAACAGGGCCGTGTTGTAATTAGAGCTCCAGACCTGTAAAAACTGGTTTGTAGAACTCTGGCAGGGATGTTTTGCTAAGGATTATTTCCTCAAGTTATTAATTTACTATTGACCTTGAAGCTCCTTCCTGATTTATTTGTCTGTTCTGCTCTCCTGCAGGGAGACTCAGGCGGTCCATTTTCCTGCTCAGTCGCTGGGACCTGGGAGGTGCATGGCGTGGTCAGCTTTGGTCCTCAAGGCTGCATCAGAGACAAAAAACCCTCAGTGTTCACACGAGTGTCTGCCTTCAATGACTGGATCCACGACAACATCAGGAAGTTTGCATATGAAAACCAAAAGGCGATATAAAAGATCAGGATTTAATGCTTTTAGATTTATTTTTTAAGATTATGGAATTTTAATCTGGATGTTTTAATGGGATTGAAAACTCCGCAATTAGGTAATAATAAAACTATCAGTATTATGGTCTGTAATGCTTTGGTCAACAAGTTATCAAAGTATTGAATTTAATAGAAAAACATTAGGTTGAACATCTCTGCCAATATGAGTATATATTTGTTTTTCCTCTTTCTCTTCAGTTGTGATGCTCAAAATTGTCCTAGATTTTGTAGGGCAACTGTAAACCTGGCAAGTCAGACTGATTTACAGTGAAAACACAGCACATCACTCCAGGGGTCAAGGGAAAATGGTCAGAACCAGTCAGATAACTACAAATGTGACAAAAAAAAAAACATCTTTTTAAAAAGAAAAGCTCTAAATCAGCCAACTTTTCAAGTTTCAAAGATACATTGCACTCATCTGTGACATAATAAAAAGCTTAATTCAAACATTGCTCTGTTCTAGCCACATTCTTGACTGATATGGTTACAGGAAAGTGCTGTTGCATCATGGGTAAAGCTGGCTCAGGTGTAAACTCCCACCTCCTGTGCTGTGATTGGTCCAATGTGTTTTAGACCTTGTTTCTGACCCTTAGCAGCTGTCAGTCAGTCAGTTTGGCCAGGCTAGGAAAATTCAATGTATGTAGAAGAACTTTTTAATTAAAACATGGATCCCATGATTGACGTGTTCAAGTAAAACCAGTGGATCAAATCCAGCGGACACCAGTTTCCTTCTGTTAGATTTATCATGAGGCTGGAAACTTACCTGATAAACATGAGACTTAAGAACTACTGAGTGATCAATGACCTAAAAAGTGAGTTATTGGCTGCTATGGTGGTTAGAGACAGGGCTGAGAAAAAGAGGCAAACAAGAACTTAAACCTCAAGCAAACTTCTCCTTCATGAGTGGATGAACCGTCGGCATTGTAACAGATATGAAAAGTTAAAGGGAACATCTGGTTCTGAATCACAGAACTGAGACATGATACTGTGGTTTGGGGTTTGGGAGTGCAAACTCAGACCTCCACAATGTTTAGTAGTAGACCATCAGGGGTACACTGTGTTTCAGCAAATGAATACATCTGGGTGTTTGATTTGGGCGTAAGGAATTCCACCTGTTGGTACAGAACTGGGATCTGAATATTTCATTGGTCAGAATTTAGAAAATGTGGGTGATGTTTCCACTGGCTGGCTAACAAGCACCAAACAGAACTGGGTTTGTTCAACCCTCCTCACACTTTCTGGCTGTAACTAACACTAATAGATGATGGTGGTGGAAAGGAGACCGTCCACCTCAAAGGTCTGCATCAAATGGAAAAAATATCAGTGGAAATATGTTTTGTATCAATGAGCTTCCTTTAAAGTGTGTAGTTTGAGATGTATTTGTGTTTTCCTGTCATTAACAACTTGCTGAATAAAATCATTCCAAATCTAAAAGATGAATCATTTATGTCAACATAGACAAATTTTCCATGTCGTACTGTTTGGATGAGTTTTTCCACTGCTGTTGAGTTAATGAGTAGTTTTGACATTTAGAACTTATTTCCCCTAAGATCGCCCTCCCATCCCTCCCAGCCACCAGCTTCTATCTTCCCAGCCCCATTTCCTCACAGAGGGAGTCTGCAGGACATGTTCATGTTTGGGACTTTATCCCTCAGGTCACGTGAGCCGGCCAGTGGGCCAATAGGAGAGCATGGCTCGGGTTTCAGCATGGGAGAGCAGAGAGGAAGGAAGAGGAACTAATCTGTGCTTCATGAGCTGGACAGAAATCTGCCGGCATCAACAGCATTCCTGAAAACTGGATTTTCCTTTTGCTTTTAAAGGACTGAAATGTTGAGGATTAAGGAAGGTCCTGCCAGTGGCAGGGGTCTGGGGTTTTTCCTCTAATGGAGGGAGAAGAGGAGGAGGAGCTGCAGTGTTTCCCTCATTTAAAGTCTCTGTTGGAGTTACCTTGGAGGAAGAATGGGTGCAGGAGCCATGACCATCTGTGTGAGTAAAGCATGCTGGAGACTTTCCTGATAACTTCTAACGGGAAAATGGAAATAGCTGCTCTGAGAGGCAGCGTAAGAGATTTTGTCAAAAGAAAACTGCCATACAATGTTTCCTGATATGAAAACAACTTTCTGGTTATGTTTGTCCATCTCTTGTCTTAAGCACAGAGACATTGCTTCACTTCTCACCAACTCTTTGGTTTCCAGCTCATCCCTCCATGATGTCAGTTTCCTTAATGCTCCTGTTTCCTCATGGCTTTTTTTCCCCCTGCCTGTTGTGTCTTGAACTACATTTCTCAGTTTCTCTGAGCCCAACAGCTGCTGATGCCAGCGGACCCTTTGCTTCCAGTTTCTTCCATGGCCACCCACATACTAGAGGGAGACTGGAAAAGAGGAGGCTGCAGGGGGAGGGGCTGCAGGGGGAGGGGCTGGGAGCAACACATGCTGGGGCTTGTTTTCAGTCCCCTTCATGCAGAAAACTTGGCCAGAGGAGCAAGATTCCACTTCCTAGTCACTTCTCAAACTTAAAAAAATATATAATAAAGATTTAATTTTCATTAGAACAGGCATTATTTCAATAAGACCACTGTTTATAAAAACAATTCTGTTCTTTTTTACCCCTTTATATAGGAAGTAGTTCCAGAACAGACAACTAACAAGAAAGAAAAAAGAGGAAAAGAGGCTGTGCATCAGCCTGCTCTCTGCTGCTAGTCTGAGATCTTTCAGATCTCTAGCAAACACAGGAAATGAGGTAGAAATACAAAAATGAAATAACATAAACAGGGTTACAATAGTTATATTCAAATAACTGAAATCTATCCTGAAAGGTTTTACAAACTCTCTCCTGTCTAATATATCCTGCTAAAGTCTAAAAACATATATCAGCTTTCACATGACATGAATAACTATATCGACCTTTTCTTTTTTTTAGATATATAAAAAGAAATGTTGTTTCACTAAATAAAAGCTAAATGCACTGTATACAATGGGTAAAGGTCTCAGATTTATTTATATTGTACGTGACAAAAACGGAAACTAAAATATTTGTTACCATAAGTGTGGCCAATAAACTCGTCCCTGTTTTCTGTTTTCAGTTATTGAATGAGCAGTAATAACAAAGTATTTAACCACAGTGTTCCATTCACAGGCGTAACTTTCTGAAGGACTGGTGAGGACATGTCCCCACCAATAATTTCTGCTTTTTCCCACTTTCACTGGAAAAAATGGAAATCTAGTTAAGTTATTTTTGCCTAAAATACGTGCATTTGTTCTTGGATTGAGGAGGTAAAAGAGATATTTTGCCAATGGAACAAGACAATTTACATTTAGAATAAGAAAACACAATTGCATTGTCTTATTTCAAGTGCATTTTATCTAAATATCTTCTTTTAAGAGTAAAAACACTCATTCCATTGGCAAAGCATTTAATTTACCCACTCAAATTAAGAGTAAACACACTTAATTTAAGAAATGTTTACTTATTTCTAGATCGTTTTTACAATTCCCCCCTAGCCAAATGTAGCAGAGTTTGGTTCAGCTATCTGTGTTTTTTTTTTTTCTCTCTCCCACTGCTCCCCCTATCCCGCCTCTCCGTGTAACATCATCGGATCTGTCGTTTTGAGACATCTTCTTTGCAGTTGCATGTCACTGATGTACAAAGTAGCTGCGTGGTTGGAGGAGAGACTCACAGCAGCACTCAGTGAATATTAACCAGCAGCTACTTCGATGTTTAAGTAAAAGTTAGGAGACGGGTTGGGTAAAAAATTAGAGATCATACTACTGAAAAATCAGTTTGACATACAGAGCTTTTTCAGCTAAAAATGGCAACAAATTGTAAGTTTATACAAGTTAGTATTATAATGGAAGAAGCTTGAGAAAACATGGTTGGTTCGTCTTTACTAGTTAAAAAAGCTTGGCTCCTCGTAGGACCATGACTGACAGTTACAGGTTAAAAATAACATGTTCTCATTGTACAGACAGAATCAGACTACAGAGCTTCTACATATCTGTTCTACATAAATGTTCTTTCTGGCATCATCGTATTAGTAAACAGGTTCATAAATCTTTTTAAACAGAGCACAGAGAGAAGTGGGGAGGCTGCAGATTTAAAGGGGAAACAAATTTACTGGGATATGCAACACAAAATAAAATACATATCCAAGTTTACCAGAAAGTTTACAAGAAAAATATATGCTATGCTATATTTAAAAAGCAGCATATCAATATTTTTCTAGATGGATGGAAACTGTACTTCAAGGGATGCATTATATATCGATTTTGGTATCAGAATGGGCTGTTATTCATTATTTTTTTTATACATTAATGTTTGGGGGCCCTATATATGTATTGCACTAAAAATAAATCTCTTTAACTACACTGGAAAAAATCTAAATCTAGATAAGTCATTTTTTCTTAAAATAAGTACATTTGTCCTTGAATTGAGGAGGTAAAAGAGACATTTTGCCAATGGAACAAAATAATTTACACTTAAAATAAGAAAACACAATTGCATTGTCTTATTTCCAGCGCATTTTATCTAATTATCTTATTTTAAGAGTAAATCTACTCATTCCATTGGCAAAATATCTCATTTACTGACTCAAATTAAGGATAAATACACTTAGTTTAAGAAATTTTTACTTATTTCTACATCATTTTTCCAGTGTATCTATAAATATAAATATGTGTATTAAAGTTCTGTTGTGTTCTCAACAATAGGAAAGCAGTCAATAAATATATGTTTGAGCTCATTTTTTGAAAATACGAAAACCTACTTAATAAAATGGTTCCGGTGGAGCATCTGTAGGTCCATCGGCCCCCACCCGAGTGGCCCCACCAACTTTAATCACAAAGTTACACTCTTGGTTCCATTGGATCCTTCTGCACTGTTTGATGTCAGTAAAAGCAAACATGTTTTTTAAGAACAACTTTATATCCTCAAATTTGGAACAAGGCTGTGCGCCCTTTGCCACGCAGCGAGTATAAATCAAGCTTAAATCCTCTAGAAACTCTGCTAAACACATAGTTACCTTTTTCAAGCTCTTTCATATGCTTATAAGAAAACAAATGCTTATTTGATATAAGTGGGAAACATTAGTGAATATAAAGAGTCTCTTTCCATCTGGGAAGTTGGTTTCAATCAGGATGAGACTCAAATGTAGCTTGAAAACATCCTAGTTCAGTCGTTACATTGTGTATCATTTCACCTATTTGAGCGGCTGCACCATAGACTCACATGTGACATAATGGAGTGGTTGCCATGGGAACAGCACTGAGACTCCTTTCTACTCTGCAGGATCCAGAACAGCAGGAAGTCTTAACTGATACCAGGAGTGAATAAACAAAACAGATAAACAATGCAGGGATAAATGAGCTGTAAGTAACACAGATCATTAGGAGAGGATAGTTTAACTTCGATATGATCATTTTAAATTAGACTGGACATAAGATGTTGGTTTATGAATCCAAGACCTTCAATTTTCACCCATGCAATATATAGGTGTCTCTCTCTTTAAGGAAGATGTATATTGGTTAACAGCAACACACTGGTTCCTTCTTTTCCACTTCCCTTCAGCTCACAGCCCACTCTGTCCTCATATAGATGACGGCCTGTGGCTGCATTTCCTGCAGCACAGACCTGGCGCTGCTTCATGGGGCCTCTGTCACTGTATGGCTGATGTCTGCTCTCCTCCCTCCAACAGCACAACCAGGCTGCAGTGTTGGTCAAAGAAGACATGAAGAAGATTGCCCAGATATCCATGCTGAGATCCAGATCTGTGGCAGCTAGAAACAGCCAGATATTTGGAGTGCCCCTGTTGGAGCTGAGGGAGCAGGGCCTGTTGGAGGATGGAGTGCCTCTGGTGGTAAAGAGGATGGTGGAGCATCTCAGGCGCCACGGTAAGCGTACATTTTATAAGGAATTTTTACTTTTAATTGCTTAGAAGAACGTCTAGATCGTCGTTACAATTTAGTAGCCTAAGTTTGTCCAGTTACATTAACAATCCATTAACAATTCATTAGTTTGCTGTATTTTCCATATATTTCAACATTTTTAGGTCTGCTTTATTCACCTAAAAGAATATGTAAATTTTATCATTAACATATCACAAATCAAAAAAGCCAAAAATAAAAATGTAATTTTTCCTCCTCAATCTTATTAAACATTTTCTCTGAAATGTTGAATCAAATAATAAATAGAAGAAGCAAAAAAGTAAATAAATAAAACAATATCTACTTCCAGCCCCTTACTTTAGTCTTTTAAATGTATAACATATATGTCTCTCAGGTATCTGCTTGTTTAAAACGTTGTATTAAGAAATAAACAAAAACAAAAAAAAAACTTTTTCCCTCATGTTTTGTTTGTGATGGTTCCTACATACTGCAGTGACTCGGTTTACCACTAGATGTCACAGGAAGCTTATATGACAGGTTACAAGCATGCACATGATTTGATTTTATCCACTAGCCAGTGTTGTAGTACTCGAGATCGGTCTTGGTCTTGAGACCATTTTTTGATGGTCTTGGTCTTGTCTCAGTCTCGGTCTCGGGCGCTGAGGACTTGGCATTTTATTTCCAGACCGGTCAAGACCACAACTGTGGAAATAACTTTAATCATCAGAATATTATCAGTTTCTTTAAGATCCTTCTTTTTATTGGATGCTTGGATTCAAATCCAAGCAATAACCT
>NW_015150514.1:1502016-1507009 GCF_000732505.1 Cyprinodon variegatus
GTCTTGTCTCTGTCTCGATACACTCTGGTCTTGGTCTTGTCTTGGTCTCGGGTTAGGTGGTCTTGACCACAACACTGCCACTAGCAAGACACTTTCTGGACGGGCTGCAGAGAGTTGCGTTAAACTACTACGCCAAGTCTTTGACTATAGAGACTGTTGTGTTCAACTGTCAGATGAAGAGGATGTTTATTGTTGTCCATAATGTTCCTCACTTTGTAAAAAGTTGTTCTTTGTGAGCTCATCTCCAGGTGTTCTAGAGGAGTTGAGCTTTATTGTTTTTGGAGTGTGGTAGGAAGACTTTACCCACAGAAAATCCGCTCAACACAGGGAGAAAATGTGAACTCTATGCTTATACTGCTGGAAGACTTAGGGTACACTTTTTACCATTCTGTGTCATTCTATCTCTATTCTCCAAGTCTACAGTATTTGTTAGTTCAATCTCTAACTTTATGCTCTCAGTGCTTTATATCATGCAAGCTTCATCTGGTCTGTTCCTGGTTGGCTGTGACTCCATCCTGGAGAGAAATATCAGCTGTGCTGCTGCCATCAACATCATTGTTTATAGATGTTGGAGCTTGGCCTGTTTTTCAGTGTAGTCCTGTTTCTCTTATTGTGACTAAATTTCAAAAAAAAAAAAAACATTTTATAAAATCTTTGCTTCTGTCTCTTTGAACCCCAGTCGGCCTCGGCAGAACCACACTGAGTCAGGTTCTGCTGGAAGTTTTTTCCTATGCTGAGTTTTCCTCTCCACTGTCGCTACATTCAAGCTTGGTGTGAGGGATTGCTTTCAAATAAATGAGTCAATGATCAGCTGGTTTTCCCTAGATCGAAAACTGGATGATCTGGTTGAATTGTAAAGTACTTTGAAATGATAAGTGTTGTAATTTGGCGCTATATAAATAAACTGAATTGTATTGAATTGAATGGGTTTATTCTAAAATTCAGTAGGAACAATATGGTGAGACTTTAACATTACAGTACAGGAGTCACAATTGAGATTTAAAGGAGATACCTTGCAATACTTACAATTACACATTGGCTTCAGCTTGCTGACAGAAGCAAAGCCGACAGGCCCTCTGACTTCCAGCAGTTCTCCTCATTGAGCAGCAAGAGTTGAAACCGTAATCGTCCATTTGCAGGGTAAACTCCTGCATCCGACGCCACTGTCACCCAACCGAGTTTCAACGATAGAAAAAGCTGGATATGTAAATGGAAAGAACCTCCACTTTGGTGGTCAAAACTTGTCCAAAAATGGACATATTTCTTTATAGCAGGTCATTAATAATGCATTAAATTATTCTTTATGTCAGATCTTCTTTTGCTATATAATCCTTCATTATGGTCACGACTAAATATTTTACTTCTTGTTTTCCATATTACAATCCCATATAAGGTGCTCTATTGATAATTGTGTGTTGAAAATAACATTTTAAATATAATCTAGAGGCCTTATAAAACCTTTTCAACCTGTTGGTTTTTAAAGTGCTATATAAATAAAGTTTGATTGGATTGGATTATCAGCTTTCAGTCACTTGGAACTAGCTTTTCATAACCCACTAGGAACCCCAATATAGAACCCTATTAAGAGAAGGCTGGATAGAAATCAAGAATGAGATGAGAAAATTGATAAGAGGATGTGGGTAATGGGATGAAGAGCATAAAAGAGATGTGAGCTTAGATTGAGCTGAGGGTGAGGAAGGGTGGGGTGAAAAGATGCGGGGTCATCAGCGTACTTTGTCCTAGAAATGCTCTCTGATGTATCTCCTTGCTGAATGTCAGTAATTATTTTAGCTCTCTATTGCTTCTGCAAAGAGTTGATGACAATATTGCTCCACTCAAGATGCATCCACCCACAGAACTGTTTCATTACTGGTCTCAGAAATGATCATGAATCCACTCTCAGGGATCCAGTTTACCTCTACTGACCTGGATTAGTGACAAACCAAAGATGCTGTTTCAATTCCAGGATGAGGTGTAGATCTATAACAAAGCAGTATTTTTCTTTGCCTTTCCTGCAGCACTGCATCAAGAGGGTCTGTTCAGAGTAAACGGGAACGTTCGGGCGGTGGAGACCCTGAGGCTACGACTGGAGAACGGGGACGATGTTGACCTGCTCTCTGAGTCGGATCTGTGCACCGTGTCCAGTCTGCTCAAACGCTACTTCAGAGATCTGCCTGAAGGCCTGGTGAACTCCACGGTGCAGCAGAAACTTATACAGCACTACGAGGGTAAAACATTAACTCCTGCTCTCACCTTTATCTTATCTGTCACGAACAATCCAACCAACAGAGTTTTAGGATTTTACAGCATGCATTGCCAGACTCAGAAGTGAAATGGAGAAATATGAAAATCTGGGTCATAGATGCAGATAAACATTCAGTCTTCTCCAATAAGCAGAGCTAATCAGGGCACCAGTTTGAATCTGAGTGTATGAGGGTATTGGCCACTGCAGTCATGGATCTCAGGGCAGGCCTGACCTTTAAAGAGTGTTCTTTGGCAGAGATAGCCTGACCTGCCTTCCAGCTCCAGCTCTACAGTTATATGATGGCAGCGGATCAGACCGTTTGGCTAAAGTGTTTGTTTTGCTTATATGACCACATAAGTTTCTATGTTGTTTTCAGATGTTTCCTTAGAGTACTGTTTTGATTAGCTGTGAGAACAAATCTCTCTGATGGATTCAATGAAACTGATTTTGGCCTTTTTAGTCTTGTTTTTCTGCTTTATCACAGTTTGACAAATAGAAATAGGTTTCAATACTATAATTCCCCAAAAGCTGTTAGCTCATAACCTGGTATATGGTAGATTGGTGGTTGGCAGTTTTAAATCCTGCTATCCTAAAACTTTCCCACCCCTTCTCCAACATGCTTCTTCATACTTCTGCAGACCTAACTGATCACCTCTATGATGAGGGAAGTCAGTACTTTGATCCTGGTGTGCTGGTGCACCGATTCATCCCTAGAGGACTGGACTTTGGCACCTCTGCAGTAGATGATTACCCAATCATTGATAGACACCTTTGGTTACATTTTGCTGGATATTTATTTAATAGTCGAAGCTGTGATTCTTTTGTGTTAAAGAGGGTAGGGATTTGGGCCCAACACCTTTGTAATTATAATACCACACTGTTATGTTATCCAGCTCCGTGTGGATACAGGCTATTAGGCAATGCATCCAACACCCTCCTGTGTCCCACTTTTTTACCCAGAGTTCTCCTAAAACCAGTGCATAGGGCCATTATCGGGTGGACATTTCTCCCTCACTGTTTAGCCCATCTTCTACCCATATGAGCCACATATGTAAATCCAGAGAATCTTAAATGGTCATAAAATGGGTGGAGAAAATAATAAAAAGCTTTTATTCATAAAGCTAAACATTACAAATATATCTGGGATAATCTGGGCAGGGTAAATGTTGACAGTGGCTTTCTGTAAACACTTAAAACCTCCATCAGTATTATGGATGGGCCTTATATAAATCCTTTTTCTGGGCCAGGATGCCATACTTGATGGACGGACAGAAAACGGACAGATGGATTGTTCGACGTCTGGATGAATAATGGATGGACAGATTAATGGATGGATGGATGGATGGATGGATGGATGGATGGATGGATGGACGGACAGACGGACGGATGGACGGACGGATGGACGGACGGATGGATGGATGGACGGACGGATGGATGGACGGACGGACGGACGGACGGACGGACGGATGGATGGATGGATGGATGGATGGACGGGTGGATGGACGGATCGATTGATGAATTTTCAGGCTTAGCTTCTCAGCTTCTTTGTAAATCCCTGTGCTCTTTTTTCAAGCACCAGAACTTCAGAAGTTGAAAACATGCATAATGTCTCAGCAGTCTCTCCTCAAACATTCTTGCAGTAAGCTCTTACTACTGCCTCCCTCCCCCATTAGAAAGACTCTCAACTGTGTAAAACTGTAGACTTACAATTGGAAGGCAATGTTCCCCTCTGTTCCTCTACATACTTACACAGAGGTACTCATATTGTTACGCATGCATGCACAGAAGCAGAGGGCCATTCACAACATTTGCGTCACTCAGTCATATCCGTTTAGCCAACTCTGACCCAATTAATTACCCCAAGTAAGACTCTCAACATATTTTCAGGCTTTTCCTGTAATGCTCTTCCAAGTCACCACAACCAAAGATTATTATTAAAAATGACCAATTTCTATTTGAGTTTGGGATCGTTTTGCTGCAGGAACACTGCTGGGACTGTGTTCACGTTTAATTCAATGAACCCAAACCTTCCCAGAAAGCAGATAGGCCCAATGCTGAAAATGTCAAAGAGATGGAGAAACGGGGTACCTTTCCACTTATGCCAGTACTTGTATTGGCTTTTTAAGCCATATTCATCTCTACACCTGCTCCTCAACAGGGAGGAAAATGTGGGGATGGAAACGGTGGGGTAGAATAGAGCCAGGCCAAGTGGATCTAGTGGAAAAGGGGCAAAAGTTGTTTATCTTACATCAGTGGGGTCTTGACCTGGCTGGAAAAAGTGCATTGTTAGGAACTTACTGTAAGGGAACCATTAGATATCTGATATAAAAAGGAGCTTGGCCATTTAAGGCTTTATATGTCAGGATTTTGGATCTGTTCTAAATGTAACAGGAAGCCAATGCAGAGAAGTTAGGATATGAGAGAGATGATCTCTCTTTTTAATTTTCATCAGAAGTCTGATTGCACCATTTTTGATTAGATCACTTTAATTTGTGGACTTCCTGAAAGTAAAGAATTACAATAGTCTTGCCTTGAACTAACAAATGCATGGACTAGTTTCTCAGCATCACCCCTCGACAGGATATTTTCAATATTTGCAATATTCTGCAGATGAAATAATAAAATTCTAGAAAACTCTTACATATGGGATTCAAATGACATGTCCTGATAAAAAAAAGAATAAAAATATTCAAGTCTTTCTCAAAGAATATTATGATCAACTGTATCAAATGCAGCACTGAGATCTAA
>NW_015150514.1:1507384-1511381 GCF_000732505.1 Cyprinodon variegatus
TCTGATGATGTCCTTTTCAGACAGTGCAGGTGATGTTTCCTGGTGGTTTATTAGAGACCAGCTTCAGCTGCTGCCCGATATTCACCACAGCCTCCTGCGCTACCTCTGCAACTTCCTGACTCTGGTGGAGAGGAACCATGAAGAAAACCGCATGACGGCCCACAACCTCGCCACTGTGTTTGGACCAAATGTTTTTCAGTGAGTAGAGCGATTTCCTTGAATAAATCTCAATTCGTTTACCTTTTATGAATAATTGGCCCTCTAGATGTCTACTTACTTAAAGTTCTCTGCCTGTTGTTTGTTGTTATGGTTTGTTTGTTGTTGAAGACAGATAAATCCACCCTATAAGTTTTCTCAGATCAAGGAAGGAGGCTGCATCATATACTCATATTAAGCAAAATATATTTTTTTTAATTATACTTTCTTTCCAGTAGCTGGTCAAAAGGACACAGCTCAATTTTTTTTTTTTTTCAATCAGTCAAAACCACCAAAGAAAACAGGTTAACTGAACAAATACAGGGTGTCAACAACATGATTCCCGAAAATTTTCCTCAGCATTAAAGGACTTGCTTCAGATGGAAGCAAATTTGTCATTAGGATCCTTTGAGGGATTTCCAACTTATACCCCGTTATAAAGCGAACTGGCTCCTTATTTCACATGCAAACATACAGTTCAACTACGAAGAAAGATGAAAGCTACTCTTTCTTTTCTCTTTCCCTCATCTTTTTAGCAGACACGGAACCATGTGTTATGGTTAAGCTATGGGACTAAGAAGGCATCTAGAAAACACAGATCCTGAAAACACATAATGGTCAAGACTTTAAATGTTAAGATCAGGCTGCTTAGAAGCACTGATAAAGAAATTAGTTTTTCTATGAGACAGAATAGTGAAACCAGAAGAGCAAAGGTGAAATACAGTATGTCATTAAACTGAGCACACACCCAACAAGAACATCAAACAAACCACACAACATTACAACATCCATAAACACGTGTAGAAAACTGAAGGAGAGATTACGGGACAGCTGTTAAAACAGCAGATCCACAGAGTAATTAACCAAAGACTGATAGCACAGGAAAGGTCTGTCGTTACAGTATCTACTGCATTGCATAGGGCGTTGAAATCTGGCAGAAGAACTAACCACTAATCAGAGATGCTGGGAAGCTCAATAAATCCCTGTTTAATGGTAAAACATTAAAACAAAGCCGACAGAGAGCAACCATATCGAGTTAATTAGCTTTTTGTTTTGAATGTTTAGTCATATTAAAGCCACTGGAGAGATTTGGGGCATTGCCTACTGATGGTGGTCGCCTTGCTTCTGTCAGTGAGCCCCAAGGCAGCTGTGGCTACAATGTAGCTTGTCACCATCAGTGTGTGAGTGTGTGTGTAAATGGGTGAATGAATGAATGTGAGTGAGGTACTTCGTTCAAGTCCTCTGACTTGTAAAAAGAACTATACAGGCCATTTTCCATTTTACAGTATATTAAGGAAGGTCTCCATCTGTACTGACTTTTAGCCAGCAGATGGTGCTGTTGCGCATAAGGATAACTGAATAAAAGGGGTGTATTGACCATAGAAATAAGCAGCAAAATCCAAACACCTGTAAGTAAAACTTAACACACTCAAGTGAAGCCAAAAATCCTTTAAATGAATCATCATGTAGCTGCATTAGTTTACTTTTCCCACACCGATCAGCCTGGTCTGCTTGTGGTCACAGACACTAGTTTATGTCCTCCTGTTTGGTTGGAGACGCTGCTGTAAAATGAATCAATGCAGTGCTGGTACCTGCTAACTGCAAAGAAGTAACAACCAAATGATTCACACTGCAGAAATCTTTGAGTTTACCTATCTGTTTTTGGAAATACACTGCCCCTAAAAAGTATTGACACTCCTAAAAAATATAAGATATACGTAAAATAATCTATAATAATAAAACAAATGCCACACCAAGGCGGTGAGTTGACTTCCAGTGATCCATGACCCACAGCACACAGAAAAGATGACTAGAGAGTGGCTTCAGGAAGGGTCTTTGAGAGACCAAATTAGAGTCCAGACCTTAAACCCTGATGAGCAAACCCAGAAAGACCCAAACATGTCCGTTTACCTCATTAAGTTTTAGAGGATCTGCAGAGAACTTGAGGAAGTTGCCAAAAACAGATGCAACCATGTTCCTATAGACAGTGAATGCTGCTGAAGGTGTTTCAATAATAAACAATGGACTTGAATATTTCCCCCTTTTGTTAAAATTTGGACTTTTTATATCTATACAAACATTTAATTGTATCTAGAGAAACATTGAATTTACTATGGACTATTTTGCACATTGTGGAAAGAAGATGTGAATACTTTCTGCTGACCCAAATTTAAAAATTAAAAGGTTTCATGAACCTCAGTGAAGAAGCTTTAATTTTTTTTATCATATTAAATACAGAAAGTCTGATTTTTCCCATATTCCGCTAAGAGCATGGAGCTGTACTAACCAAAAGCTCTGTTCGACAAACCAAACCCGAACCAGCAGAACCTCAAACTCTGGAACAGTTTACTCTGCCATGAGGGACGCTCAAAGAACCTGTAAATCACATCCTTAATCCATGGCTTTCAGCTTTGGAGAAACTTTTAGATCCTGATATAAATCTTCCTCATATTCAAAAATAAGTGTTTTAATTAAATGGCTATTCAACTTTTTTGTTGTATTTTAATCTACATCTCATTAAATATCTTCTGCGACGCATGTTTCTTCTTGTTTCTGTGATGTTGCATCACTGTGGTCCAACTAATATGGTTTTAATTACAAAGGTGACATTTGTTTTAAAACTTTACTTTCTAATGAGGTTTTATATGATTAGGATCATTTCTAGCCTGACCCATCATCTGTCCTCCTGAAAAAAATGAAGACGCATTTAAAACTGATGCGTCGTCATTGTTAACGCCACTCTAGCAGATTCCGATAAGGGCTTCATGTTCTATCGTAATGCATGAGGAAATAAGAACTGTCTGCAGTTCTAAACTGGTTTGTCCAGACTGGGAATGATGAAATAAAACACCATCGGATCTGAATGTACAGACTGGTTCATACTGTACACACTGTTCTCCTCTCCACAGGCTCTGTGCATGCACAGGTTTTATAATTAGACTTACAGTCAGGCCTGCAGCCAAGCCTCGATCACACCAGCTGTTATCAGTTTGGCAGCTCTGATCAAACACAGACTGAGTTCCTTTCACTGCCGAGAATCTGACTGCGCAGCATTTATTCAGGGAAACACAACATTATGCATGCACAAATTAAAGCTACTCTCATGTTTTTATTTCGCAGAGTTGCTCCCAGTCTGGAGGCGGTGAAGGATCAAAATATTTGCAATAAAATTATGGTCCAACTCATCCAGAACTACAGCCGCATCTTTGATGCCGAGAGCGATCCAGGCGATCCAGACCTGACAGAGGAGCTTCCTACTCCCAGACTACTCCAGGTGCAGCAGATGTTTCTATGAGTTGGATTACTCACCAGGAGCTTGTGGAGCAGCTGGGATAGCAGCTGGGGATCACATTAGAGAGAGATGTTAGAGTTAGAGCAGGATCAGTTTTCCTCCACTCAAATGGAAAAAAATTGACGAGTCATGGGTGACAGCAACAGACTAGAACTGCTGTTGGTACCGATCCTCCATCAGAACCATCTCCACAGCTCCATGTTCCATTTCTGTTGGTTGAGGTTTAGTTCAGCAGCTTTTTTCATAAGCAGCTGAAACAACTGATTAGATCTGACCAGAGGATCCAGATTACAGTTTAGGAAGAGATGTTAATGCTAATCACCCATCCATCCATCCATCCATCCATCCATCCATCCATCCATCCATCCATCCATCCATCCATCCATCCATCCACCAATTCCATCATCCATCCTTCCATCGGTCATCTATCCATCATTCCATCATCCATCCATCCATCCATCCATCCATCCATCCATCCATCCATCCATCCATCCATCCATCCATCCATCC
>NW_015150514.1:1511608-1525231 GCF_000732505.1 Cyprinodon variegatus
ACGTTTATTCTGTTTATATTTTTTTTATAAATAACTACAGTGGGAGCACCTGCTAGGGCTAGCGACATCACTTTAGGAGTTGTGGTCCAACTTCTGTTTCAGGATTATTCCAGACCAAGGCTCAGATGCTTTGGCCCATCTACATGGTCCTTTCTAAATCCTTGAACAGAGGCCAACCAGAATACTTGTAGGGGGTTTCAATCTCATCCAAAATGCTCTTTTTACTCTGAACTTGGTAGATGTTAGTAGAAAGGTGATAATCTTTGGTCAGAAAAATAATTCTGGCTGTTAAGGTAATAAGATTGAGTTGTCATCTCTCCTAGCCCCTGTTTGAGTTTATAGCCACCTCTTTATCACTGTTTTGGTTTCATCTAGTGAGAAGTGAACGGTTGTAGGAAGACGCTTCAACCAGCGGCAGCAGCTCCTTCTAGGCTGTTCAGAGCCTCACTGAAATGTTTTTGATTGTTTTTTTATCCATGATAGTCTCTTATTACTGCTGTACTGCTTTTCACTGGGCCTCTTTGTTCTAAATAGTTTAACCTTTTCCTCCTGACTCATACTTTTGTGCAATGAGAACATTTTGATCCTTCCTAGATTATCTTAAAAGTATAGCTTTAATTAAAGGAGCTTTAGAGAAAATCTTAGCAGAGGAACTACATTTACTTAATCAGATGTGCAATAAGTGATGTTTGCTGTATAATAGCTAATAAAGGCACCTCAACCTTTTTATATTTAGGATGTTACACTGATGCAGTCAGGTTATTGCAGGTTTTTGTTCCAATTCCAACACAGTTGTTGCTGTTTTTCAGTAAACATTTCCAAACTATAGGTCAGAGTAAATGTGTAAAATCTTTTTACTGATATTCTTTTCCAACCACAAACACGTCCAATTTAAACGTGGGTGTGTAGCCTTTTCATTTGACTCTAATGATGTTGCAGGCTGCCTGTTCATACCTTAAAGAGCTTCGGTTGGTTCTGAATAACCCCGACCATGTGATCCATGTGACGTGATTAACATGTCTGCAGCATGTTTTGGAAAAAGCTTATTTCTTAGGAGTCAAGTTCAGTGTTTGTTTCTGTGAGCTTAAAGATCTTATCATAGTCAGCTGATCTGAATTTTCCTCTCTCATCCTATTTATATTTGCAACATGAAGATTTAAATGCTTTTTTCCAACCAAAAAGACATGAAATGTGTGGCATTTTATTCTTTTGTGAAAAAAACGGAAGTAATGAAGACATAAAACATCTGAACAGAAGCTGCAGCAAAATTCCAAAGAAAATGTCCAGAATCTTTGTCACATTAGCGTCATGTTTATCTGCTGTTTTTCCTCTGAATGCGTTCTTCTTCCTCTCTATCTGTCTTGGCTCGGTCCCTGGATTCTGATTAACCCTGAGGTCGTCTGTCAGACGGCTTTCGGAGCTCGTGGCTTTGGTCACATGATGTGATTTGATAAAGTCGTCTTCTCAGGAAACAACAGCACGATTATGAGCAGAGTGAGAAAAACAGACTGTAGATGGCCTTACAAATACTAGCTGTGATCTGTCACAAACATTATGAATAAGAAATTGAGTGCTGGACTGGCTGTAAAACCATGTCAGCATCTCTTTCCTTTTGGAGTCTAAGATGTTGTTTCTGTGGTTCCCTCCGTCATAGATGTGGGTCCTACTGTAATAGGTCGATTATGTCAGAAAAGGAGAATACATCTGCTGAAGAACGAGGTTCCTTCAGCAGGCAGGAACTTAAAAAGCTTTCAGCAACGTTTCTAAGCCAGAAGCTTCTGTCATAGGTTGAATTTTTGGACTGAATTCCTTTGTTTGTACCGAGTCAGTCTGAGTCTATTGTTGACCGATTCCTGTTCTGCTCAGCAGATCATGGTGACATTATGAAGGTCTGTCCAACATTGTCCTCACTGTAGACAGTGTCCTTTGGCACAAAACCTTGAGTCTTACTCATCCCCAACAACATGGCTTACACCCTGAATGATATTGTTGAGCCTGTTGGTGTCCTTGACCCTCAGGCTCCTGTGACAGAAGAAGCACAATGGTGCTGGCCATCATGGACTCAAATCTGCGGCAGATGTTAAAGAGCATCAGCAGTCTCAGAAAAAGGGCTTTTTTTATACCCATCTCACTTTGTTGGAGCAGTTCACCCAAATACACTACGTATTAACTCTGAGTATCAACCCTGAGTATTAGCAGGGGTCACAGGGCCTTTGGGTCTACTCAAGTTGACCATCAGTTGTTTAGTCTTTGCCATCTTTAGCTGTGCATTGTTTTTCTTGTTCCACATGACAAAGGTGTCCATCATGATCCTCAATGATCATCTCAACTGGGGAGTCACCGGAGACTTCTGGATCATTCCAAGCTTCTAATGCCGGCTCAGGTTCTGGTTCTGTTTGGCCTCAGTTGAATGTTATAAACTACTCTGGTCTGACAATCAGGCGCTTTTTTCTACATTTTTACTCCTGCTGCAATGCTGTCTTGCAGCAGAGAGGTCTAGAGTTTGAATCCTGGTCAGAGACTGCTCAGCATGGTGTTGGCTTCTTTTCCCGGTGAGTGTGTGCATTCTCTCAGGGTACTCCAGGGACCTACCACTGTTCAAAAGCAAGCATTTCAGGTTGTGTGCTTTTGTAGCACTGAGTGTGTGTGCCTGTTGTCCTTTTTTCTGTGTTCGACATGCAACTTGTCAAGGGTATTGCTTGGTCCAATCCTTAACCACTAGAGAAAGGCCCTACAGCTCCTGTGACTCTGCAAGAAGGAACTAATTAATGGATGGACTTTGAAACCCGCAGAGATGGAAGGATTTCCTTGGTAGACCAGATTAGTGGGCAGCCCTATAAATTTCCTTTATTATTGCAGTTAATCGTTTCTAAAGAATCATTTATAATGAGCTTATTTTGCCCTTCGCTTTTGGATGGTTGTCTTTCCTGTTTCTGTGTCATAGTTACCTCCAGCTTCATTGGATTTAACAAAGTAAATATTATGATGAACTATATATACGTATACAATCTCATGTATGTGTGTCTCAAACAGTGTTGCTGTTTGGGAATCTGTCGATGTTGGCTCTGGGCGTCACTCTATTTATATGCATACATGGCTTATGAATGGGAGAAGCCTCAGAGTTTTGAACTCTTCCTCACACACCTTAAAACATCCTGATTTAGAAACCAGGTCACATTTTCATCTCTGGGTGTCAGATTTCTCTGCCATCTGGCCTTTTGACCTCCTGCATGTTGTTACTGTGACTAAGTTAAAAGTCAGAAACTGGAACTGGGAGCAACAATGATTCAGTGCTGCCCAGAAAAAACTGAGTCTGGTTTTAAGCTGAAATTTCTAACTTAGTAAAAAGTTGCTTTTTAACTGAACATGGAAGCAGTTTCTAATTGATTTGCATGTTGACATCTGCATCATCAAGCAAAATGAGAATCCAGAGTCAAATCTAAGTAACAGAACTGCAGCAGTTCCTGATGCCTGCTGCCTTCCATGGTCTGGTTTCCCTCTATGACGTCTGTGATTTCTCCACGGACTAAACCCCCTCCTGAACACAGCTGACGTTGAACTCATTCATCTTTTTTATGTTTGGTTTTCTCTTAATGGCAAATGGACTCAAATCAATCAAAAGCTCCAAGGGGCAAAATCCATATGCGGTTCAGCTAAAGAAGTTTGTGCAACTAATTATGCCCCCCATTAGGTGGCTAAGTGTCTGAATAAACACTGTGTACATAGATTTTCTTGTTGAAACAAGCCATTAAATCAGAGCCTAAATGGAAAGGTTTTTTGTTTTACTGATAATTGGTTTGAGGAACCGAAACGTCAGCCTTTTAATTCAGCAGTGAGCTGTTTATCTATAGACAAGCCTTTTAGCCCTGGAAGCTGGAGAGACCATTATCGATGGTTAGGCTGCTGGTGTCAAACCCATTTCATCCTGTGGAACCACTGGTTGGATTTAATGCGCAGCAATATTAGTTCTCTACAGACAGGATAACGAGACGGAAAGCTTGTTAACGTGTCCTAGAGGGGCTGTGTTTAAAGTCACTATTGGCCCTGATTCCAAAAATGCAGAAAGAAAACTTTCAAAATGTTGCAGTGATCAGACTGAGGTTCTTTTCCTACACCAAGGTTGGAAATTCACGCAGTTTATACCCCCTCAGGGTCAGAACGGTAAGCCAGAAACGGACTAAACTGTGTCATTCACTGTTCTTCTTTCTTGCTTTTCTAGTTTCCTCTCTCTTCTGTGTCATGTGCATCTCCGCAGCGTTTTAGTCTGTTTTTCAGGGAAATATCAAAAATCTAACTTTGCTCTGTCTGTCGAACAGGTTAGAAAGGGGAGGAACGACGGCATGCCTCAAGTGGTTTGTCAGCCCAGACAGCTTCAAGGGTCGCCCAGCACAAGGTTCTTCTCCATACCAATAGTTTTACCGCTGACCTCAGAGCTGAGGAGTTCAAGCCCGGAGGTGACAGACACGTCCCCCCTGCCAGACCCGGACACTTCCAGAACCGCTTCCCCGCATGTCGATTTCAGCCTCTCTGGGAGCACAGAGGGCCTCAGCAGGTCAGTGATTCCCATTAAACTGAATATATTAGGGATTATTTTCAGCTTCAGATTGCATGCATACACTCATTTACTGGGAAAGAGACACAAATAATTGTTATTATGCATATACTCTCAAACTTAGGAATGTTCTGGAGATCTAATCAGGCCGAGACATAAACAGATGCAGATTTATCTCAGATTTGGCCCAGCTTCTTCCAAATGTTGGTGTGAGGGATGATATCAGGTCAAAGAAGGTGTGAATTTAGCAGGATTTTGCTCCTGCAAATCCTGGTTCTCTGTTCCCAACTTGTGCAGAAAACATCTATATTTTCACAGCGGCCTCTTTCTCAGCAGAAAGTCACCTGCTGCTGGGAACAAACCTGACTAAACTTTCCACACATTGTCCTGATCATCAGAGTGTGAAACACAGCTTCTGTGAAAATGTGATCAACAGGTTGCATCATTTCTGCGTTAGTTTCATCGGGAAGGAGGGTTATTAAAAAGTGTTTTTTCCCATCACGTCAGCTAGGGTTAAGGGTGAAGAGTCTCAAGTGTCTGACAGCAGTTATGGACCAGTATCCTGAACCAGCATCAGCGGCATTCAGCCTTTTATAGGAAGCTGAAACCAGAGCCGACTGGTTTCCAGTTCCCTCAGTCCTGGAATAGCAGCGCTGCAGCTGTGCCTGTTGTTGGGCTCCCAGTGCTGCCTCAGCTCACCGTGGGCCTGCGCTGCTCTAACATCCTTCACATGGATGAAGACGGTTGCTTCAGTTGACAGAATATTAGAATCGGTTCTGTTGGGACTGCGGGGTTCTATCCAGGCCTGAATGATGTAGAAGAACCTTTCAGAGTTCAGAGATTGAAAAAGGAATTAGAGAAATTATTTCAGTTAGACTTAGACATACATTTGCATATAGACGTATATAAGCCATATATTTGTTTCTAAAGGCCATTTCCAACTGTGTAAACAGGCTAATGTCTGTCTGACAGCAGAGCAGCTTTCTTTCAGGTCTCCATGGGGTGGGTGGGGTGGTCTACAGACATGCTGACCTTCACTGGCTGGAGATACAGACCTGATCCTTCTTGAAGGTTGTGTAATTTCCTGCCCTGTTAGCTAAACTAATACAGATTGTAGGTATGACAGCAGTACACTGGAAAAATGATCTAGAAAGAAATACAAAATGTCTTGAATTAAGTGTATTTACCATTAATTTAAGTAGGTAAATGAGATAGTTTGCAAATGGAATGAGTATTTTTACTCTTAAAATAACATAATTAGATAAAAATGCACTTGAAATAAGACAATGCAGTTGTGTTTTCTTATTTTAAATGCAAATTGTCTTGTTCCATTGGCAAAATGTCTCTTTTACCTCCTTAATTCAAGAACAAATGCACTTATTTTAAGGAAAAATTCCTTTTTTTTAGTGTATTGGTTCAGCCGGAAATGAAGGTAAAAAAATTCAAAAGGCAAAAGAAGTTTTCTGCTGATTTTCTGCCATTTTTATAAAGAGACTTTTCTTCCTGAGGCATTTCAGTTCAGCTAAAGCCTTTCATTGAATCTTAATCATATTAAAAATCATAAATTAAGGGATGTAAACACGTCTATTAGGAAATAAGGCTGCTCATGGTGCTACCCATAAAATATCAATGCTGCAAAAATCAAATCTTTAAATTTGATTTAGAGATATGCGTCAATTTTAACAATATGGAGACATTTTAATAATTTAAATAAATAAGAGCAAATGAAGGAAAGATTGTAGTACATTTTTTTCAGTGAAAATTACTAAAAACATTTTAATTTTCAGTTCAGATTCATGAAAACATTACAGTAGTTTATCTATATTTGCTTTTTAAGCTTGTCTTTATGTTCTCTGTCCCCATAATGTCTCTAAATCATGTAACATTCAGAGATGTTACCCAGAGAAATGGGGGTGTGGTGGGGGTCCTTTCCTGGAAATGTGATCCCATGGTTCCCTTTACTCACACATTCATTTGATGCTTACAGGTTGTTGATAGGCCTGTAAATCTTCAAGCGGATTCCCTCACAGGATAAAACTTTGGCTGCCCGCTCATAATGTGTCACTGATCCCCGACCAGGATGATGGGGGTCTTAGAGATATGCGTCAGCAAACCCTAACAGTAATTCATGGCAGAGTGCATCAAAATCAGAGCTGGGTTGTCGTTCTTGGGAGCTGAAATTACACATTTTGGTTTAAGTCTAATTAGAACTAAAAATCTGCTTCAGAAAGCTTTGATTTTCAATCTTTCCTGGTGATTTTCCAGGAGTGGAAATCTTTTCTCTCATGGCTACATAACAGCTTGCTCTCATTTTTCATAGCTGAGTGTCAGATGCGTCGGTCAGAGCAGCTTTGCCCATTATTTTGTTTCTTTCACTTCAGTCCAGGCAGGTTTGGGTTTATGTTCAAAGCACATTTGAATCGACAAGGTTTTTTATTCCTCACATATTTTTAAAAAGGTTTAGGACGACAAAATGGACAACCATAATCCACCTGCTGTGTGCAGGTGAACCCTGGACAGGAACTGAACACCTTTTCTCCCCTTTATTAAATGAATAAAGGTTGGAGTTCTGGTTCTGTTCTGATCCTCCTACAGCAGGCAGGCTGCAGGAGCCTGATGTTCCCATCTAAAGGGCTCACATACTTTCTCACAGTAGATGCTTTTGTGCGGAGTTGCTCGGCTGTAAGCTGTAGATTTCTGAGAAGACCTTTAGAAGTGCTACGGCGTGATGCAGGTTCCCTGCTGATGTCAGAAAGTCTCTGCGTCAGACGGCACGGCAAACAGGGTTTAAAGAAACAGGCTGCAGACTGGAGAAAACCAACACACACCCTTTTCCAATGCTCAAATTATTAAGGGTCCAAGAAGGATGTTGGACTTCAGATTATTTAATGTTGTTGAATTTGATTGTTTTTAATTTTAGATCTCTTCTGTTATCGTCAAAATATCTGAGATTGAAGTAAACTTTGACGTTGAGGTTGGAGTGTATCTTTAATAGTGTTGCACCGATGCCATTTTTTGGCCCCGATACCGATACCTGGCTGTGCAGTATCGGCCGATACCGATACCATAATAATGTAAAATAATTGCCATCATGGCTTTGTCAAGCTGCTGCCTACCTTTGTGAATCCAGTAGAACTTTCTATTGCCTACCAGGAGTGGGTGACAATAGTTGAAGAAACTTATGGCTCTCAAAATGGTATCTGTGCCCTATTGGTTGGTACTCGCCAATACCGATACCACCAATTTAGGGCAGTATCGGGGCCCCGTTCGATACCGGTATCGGTGCAACACTAATCTTTAAATGAGGGTTCAGCCTTTTCCAGAACTGAGTGAAAATCAACCAAAGGAAACTTTTTCAAAAACAGCAGGAGCTTTAAGACTCCAATAAATCTGACTTTCTCAGAGGGAAAGAGGAGTTTAGGTGTGGTTTAGATTTAATCATTTAACTTCCAACGTTTTAGAAGTTTGACAAACTGGAGTCTTGACCCTGTTGACCAGCTTCTTGTTATTTTCTTCCTCTGTTTCCTGGAGGGATCAGTCCTTTTCCCAGCATGCCCCCCAAAGCTTCTCCTTATCCCCTCACACAGGTAGTGGGTAAGCAGGATTTCCGCTTTGGTAATTCACAGCAGCCCAGTGACAGCCTGCATTGTTGTAATGATCCTGCACGCCTGTGTCGCACCAGTTCATACCAGGGTCGGGGGGTGGTGTGTAAGAAGGCAAACTGCTGTGAAGTGAAGCGGCAGCAGAGGAAAACATGCCCATGTTCTGTACGTTCTGTGGTTTGAGGGAAACCTTTGGAAGCTGAATGAACTCTGGCCCATTTCTGGCTGCACCTGACTTGAAACCTAATTCCTCTGTTTTGATCTGGTGGAGGTGGAGGTGGTCCCGTCAGCGTACCTGCCTCTTCCAGTAAGCCTCCTGGAGGTACATCATGTAGAAAAACACTGAATGGTAACAAAACGTGTTGTGATCCTCAAAGGCAAACCTTCCTATGTTGTGTTTCCTTCTTCTAACATTAAATAACAGGAGTTTTCCAGTTTTTAGTCAGTCAGGATTAGCTCACTTATTTCTCTTTGCTTGAAGCCAGAATCATAATTTTCTGTTCTTCTTGTAAAAGACCGAAGCTTATTACAATTTGGGTGTTTGTTTTTTTTTGTTTGTTTTTTTTTTTTGTCTTCTTTCTGCCTTGGTCTTTTCCTGTTTTTTTTTTTTGTCTTCTTTCTGCCTTGGTCTTTTCCCTCATCTCACTAATTTGTCTGTTTTTGCTTTAATTTACCTTGACTTATAAGTTCCCATCGTTAATGTTCTTCCTATTTTATGTTCACCTTTAATAGCATTGGGTTGTCCTGTTTTTTAATAATTAAACTGCAAAATAAAGTATAACAAACAATTTGGTAAAGCTCACACCATGATATAGTTTCTTAAGTTTGGATGGATTGTAAGGAAACATCTTCCCTTCCTCCTCAAAGCATCACAGCGTAGCTTTTCACTTTCAATTCAGTTCATTACAATTAAATTTTTCGTTATTAATATAGTGTCAATTCACATGTCATCTGAAGGCACTTTAAAGAAACTATTCAACCCAACATACAGTAAAATTGGTTCAATTGGTTCATTTTTATCTAAGGAAAAATGGCTGATTGGATTGACTCATTGACTTAACAGCAATTACTAACACCAAGCATGTTTGTGGCGATGGTGGAAAGTAAAACTCCCTTTGAACAGGAAGAAAGTTCAAGTAGAACCAGAACCAGGCCCAGTGTAAGCGTCCNTCTGCCGAGGCTAACTGTGGTTCAAAGAGATAGAAGAAGACACACAGAAAGAAGCAGAGATACAAAAGGCAACCAGCTCCATAGGCGGCCCCCTGTCCAGGAAACACTCAGCCAGGCAGCTCCGAGCCAGTTCCCATGTCAGAGGATGAAAGAAAGCCCATCCAGTCAGTCACAGTCATAGAAACAGGACTACACTGAAAAACAGGGGGAGCTCCAACATCTATAAACAAAGCAGAATAGCTTATATTTCTCTCCAGGATGGTGTCATAGCCAAAAAGGAACAGACCAGATAAATCTATTATTATGAAAAAAAAGCAAAGAGCATAACGTTGTTGGTTGAACTAACAGATTCTGCAGAGTGTGAGAATAGAGAGAGAATGAAGCAGAATGATGAAAAGTGGTCCATATGTCCTCCAGCAGTCTAAGCCTATAGCAGCATAACTATAGAGATAGCTCTGGATAACCTGAGCCACTCTAACTATAAGCTTTATCAAAAAGGAAAGTTTTAAAAGTAGACAGGGTGTCTGCCTCACGGACTAAAACTGGCAGTTGGTTCCACATGAGAGGAGCCTGATACCTAAAAGATCTGCCTCCCATTCTACTTTTAGAAATTCTAGGAACTACTAGTGAACCTGCAGATTGAGAGCGAAGTGCTCTGTTAGGAACATAAGAAAGGAGCTTTGCCATTTAAGGCTTTATATGTGAGAATAAGATTTTAGATTCTTTTCTGGATTTAACAGGAAGCCAGTGAAGAGAAGCTCGAATAGAAGAGATGTGATCTCTGTTTGTCATTTTCAGCAGAACTCTGGCTCCAGTATTTTGGATCAGCTGAAGGCTTTTAATAACATTTTGTGGACTTCCTGTTAGTAAAGAATTACAATAGTCCAGCCTTGAAGTGAAATTAATGCATAGACGAGTTTCTCAGCATCCCTCCAGGACAGGATATTTCAAATTTTTTTGCAATATTGTGGAAATGAATTAAGGAAATTCTTGGGAATTCAAAAATGCATTAATAACTTTATTATCTGATATCAATTTAATCCCATCCAAATGAAGTGACTGACTAATCAGTTTCTTTTTAAAAGACTCTGGTCTGTATGACGCTGTGGGCCGCTTTCTCTCTCTCAAAATAGCATTGATACATCATTAGTCTCTTTGAAAACAAAAAATAGACTTAAAAAAAGATTGAAATAAAAACAAGAATTGAAAAAAAAGATTATGTCGACATCTATAGAGATTAAAATTGAACTTTACAGTTTCCCCTTCCCTGACTTTAGTGTAGCTCTGTTTGAGCTAACAGGTGCAGGAGGTTATGAAACCAACAGTGTGTGAGTGCCAGGGTTTGGAGAGATTTAAGCAACTTTAGCATTTAGCACCACTAAGGAGTTCCCCTCCCTATTGCATAATGTCTTCATGTAGATTTGAAACAGCTAATTTCTGCCAATTTGACTTGACATGGGACAAACTTTCAATGACTGCAGCCATTCCTTCACTTTTCTCCAGAGCTTTCAACAGATGTGTTAAAATAGCGTTTTCTTTTTGCCCTACTCTGTTGTTCAGCTAAGAAAAAGGGGAAAACTGCATATAAGTGTTAATTTCCAAGGTTTAAGACGGTTATAAATAATATAAGGAAATCAAAATAAAATGCATGATAAGGATTTATAATCAGCCACATTTACTCTGATGCTTCTATGAGTAAAATCTATGGCAAGAGTTTGACTTCATAAGACATCTAAACAGAGAAAAGAGAGCCTGCCTGGGCGCATTATCCCCTCATCTCTTCTCTGAAGGCCTCAGAGGTTTGCTGGAGAACATTGGTGGTCAAACAACACCATGAGGACCAATCAGCACAGCACAAAGCTCAGATAGAAGAAGCTCAAGGAGTGTGATTCCCTCTGTAGGATTCACTGAAATATCCATCCATCCATTTCCATCCTGCTTATCACAAGCGGGGTTGTGAGGGGTGCTGGTGCCTATCTACGGGCAAAAGGCAGGGTACACCTTGGACAGGTTGCTAGTTCATCTCAGGGCAACACAGAGACAAACTGGACAAGCAACCATTCACATGGACACACTCACACCTAAGGAGAATTTAGAGAAGCCAGTTAACCTAACAGTCATGTTTTTGGACTGTGGGAGGAAGCCAGAGTACCCGGAGAGAACCCACGCATGCCCTGGAACTTTCTTGCTGCAAGCCAGCAGTGCAACCCACTGTGCCACTGAGCTCACTGAAATATGACCTTCAGAAATCCTAAAGAACTTTCGTTAAGGGAGGTGAAAAAATAGTGAAAATTCTGGCTGGTCTGACCCAAAACCGAAATACATTTTTGCACAGCTTGACAGAAGTGTTATTAGAAAGCAGCCTTTCTGTTGTTATAGTAGCCAGAGACGGCTTCCACAAAGGTGGCTGTAATGCTGCAGAAAAGCTCCTTTCTCTGTATGGAAACATCCTGCTCGCTAGATTAAATGTGTCTATTTTTAAATTTCAGCTCCCAGGACGAAGACCGGCCAGCTTCTCCATTTTACATGAGGTAAGGCCTCCTGTCTGGGGGGGTGGCATGTTTCTGACAAGGATGCCTTAATTATGATTTTACCCATTAAATTATTTAAAACGTCAACATCTGGACAGTGCTTGGAACAATCTAAGTTATTTTACACCTTCATATGTGAATGTAAACAAAGAAACTTATTATAGATAACAATAAAAACAGCAATATAAAGATTAACTCCCATTGGGAAAGATGCAACCTTTGAATTTGACTGCATTTGTTTAGTTTGGTTAAAAAAAACAAAACATAAAGCAGCACTGACAGATGTGGAAAAACATCTGTGACTTCAGCAGGTTTCTGGACAAAAAAAAAAAAAACAACTCACATTCACTAAACCAATGATCAAACCTCGGGGACTGCGTCAATAAAAAATGGACCAGAACCTGGAATAAAAAAAAGCACAAAAAGTCCAAAACAACCACTATATGTTCCACCTACATGCTACTCAGCTGTTTGGAGGTGGCAGATGGGCGGAGCCTCTCCTGTCCTACCTGTTACTGCGGGCACAGTGGAGGGTCAGTGATTCTATGGGCCTGATTCTTCTTCCAGGCATCCAGAACTTTTCTTTACACTTGGAGATATAGGAAACAAAAACTGATGAGCTCTGCCAGAAAACTGGAGCTGGGGTTTCAGCACAATGATGATTATTGATATATGACAACTAGATTAGCCTAAAGAGGGGGTGCTCTTTAGTATGGAGAGTGCTGCTGAACTCTGTTTAACACATCAAATGCCTGATTCTATATTTTCATAGCCAAAGCACACAGAAACAGGCCCATCCCCACGATGCATTCATGGGCTAGAGGAAAACTGAGTTATATGGGTGCATGACTTTCCAGAAAAGAGGATAAGACCAAAGATCACCTGATTCTAGTAGCTAAAACAGAAGCCATTTTCTCAGTTTGCTGTTCAAACATCAAATTCTGGAAATATCTCCAATAAAAAGATGCAATAGGTTGAGATCAGCTGTTGTTGACTCCTCACGCTCACATTCATCAGCCCTGGGCTCCCGCTTTAACTTTTTCCTTTCTTCCCCCCACACATCGCCATAGAGGCTTAACCTCTGACCCTGTCGGAGCAGCTCATACGTCAACATATTTGTTCCTGTTAGCGTATGAACGATGTGGCTCAAACCTGACTGTGGTGCAACGTTGGATTACCTGAGCGGATGTGTTTGGGTAAACAATGCAGGGGATTTAACTGCTTTAAGCTAGCAGGTTTTAATGACATAAAGGCGAGTAACTTTGAAAACAAAATGTTGATTTTCTCTTACTTTTGTTTGCAGCGTAATCCAGTTAGTTAGAAGGTCTGAGGTTGAGCAATCTTTAAGCTTTTACTACACAAAGACCTGCTTTGTCACCTTTTTCAAATCTGCAAGAATAGCACAACCTGATGGTTAAAGTCCCAGACATGAATGAGTTTCAGCCATAGCTAATCTCTCAGACACAATTTAACTGGAAACCTACAGCCCACCAGCTGCTGATCATCCAGGACCTCTGCAGGCTCATAAGGTGGAAAATGTATATTTTCAGCAGATAGATGTCATATTAGCTGCAGGTGATCTCACTCCATAGAGTCAGAGGACCTCTATGTGTTTATTGCTTCACAAACTCGTGCAGATCAGAAGTTGACATAAAGTTGACAGAAGTTGAGATAAGTTATGTTGAACTAAACTGGTTTCAGCACCTCAGCAGCAACCATAAGGTGTTACTCTACGATTGTTTCCGTTGTCTACATTTTTTTCTCTCAA
>NW_015150514.1:1528333-1530053 GCF_000732505.1 Cyprinodon variegatus
TTCTCGTCCAACAACAGGGTGCGACCTCACAAATGCGCTTCTGGAAGAATGGTCAAAAATTCCCATAAACACACTCCTAAACCTTGTGGACAGCCTTCCCAGAAGAGTTGAAGCTATTCTAGCTGCAAAGGGTGGACCGACGTCATATTGAACCCTATGGATTAGGAACGGGATGTCACTTAAGCTCATATGTGAGTCAAGGCAGGTGAGCAAATACTTTTGGCAATATAGTGTATATATATATATGGACGTACTATATACCCCCATGCACCTTTTCTTCATTTAGCACCTTCTTCTTCTCTTTGAGTAATTGAGCCTATGTAACAAGTAAATGTCTCCACTGTGAGATCAATCAATCAACAGTTAACAGCTTAATGTTAATTGAATAGGCCTTCTTAGATGTATCAATACCTGCATCCAGGAGCAGAGAGTCCTCTAAAGTCAATGATTAGTTGCAATCAGCTGGTTTTCTTCAGATAGACACTTTGAACCTTCAATCTGACTGCATAATCTGATTGATCTGAATCTAGAAAGAGACCTGAGATGAGATGATGTGAATTTGAGCATAGAGATAAACCTCTGCTAAACAACTGCTGACAAAAGATCAGCTGACTTTGATTAAACACTGTGAAATTAGCACCAAACTGTACAAGAAAAAAATTAAGCAGAATTTTCCTGTAATGTTGTGAATTGATCAAAAGCCCATTTGAACTGAATCACTTCAGACTGTTGAGCTCATTATCTGCTGGACCTGTTGGAGATTATGTCATAAAAACTCTTGAGAACAGAAGTAAGACATCCTATAATATAAAAATATGTTTTTTTTTTATTTTATAATTCAACATGTTTACATTTCATAGCAGTTTAATACATTTCCACAGATTTCTGTCTATTTGCCTCTGCTCATTTGTCTGTTTTGGGTCAGATGTGGTTAGAGGGGGGAGGTCAGACGTCCCTGGTCACAAGGCAGCATAAGGGACACTCCTAAAGTCAATTTAGAGAGACCACCTGACCTAACATGCATGTTTTTTTACAACATGGGAAGAAGTCAGAATACTTAGACAGAACTCATGTTAGCAAGAGGGGAGCATGCACACGTGAGTTCTGGCAATTCAGACTAGATCACCTTAAAGGGGACTGCGAATGGCTGAAAAAGGAATGTCAGCATGACCTGCAGTATACTTTGGTTAATGTTTATATTTCACTTTCACTTAGTTAGGTTTTTCTCTCATCTCATTTTAAATTTAAAAACTCCTTCTATTCCCATCAGACTCCACCTCCTGAGAAACATTACTATGTTTTCCTGAGAGACTTCATATAAACAGGGGGATGAGTCAGAGGAACACGTGTTTATTGTCAATGTTCAGCCGCCAAAAAGGATCAGATTGTCAGCAGCTTAGTCCACATGCTATGAAAGTCGTCGGAGCTTTAACACTTGTCTTCTGCTGCCTCCCGTTTTAAATAGATCTTCCTCATCATCTAGTCAGCATCAATACATAGCTGCTTCTAGCATAAGGACGTTGCGCTTCTGTCATATTGTAGCTCAGCTCCAGTCAGTGTTAGCGATCCATTAAGCCAAGCTTTTGTTGTTCTGACCCGTGACCATATGGGTGGGGCTGTTTTAAAGGTTTTGGGCTAAATGTTTACCGACTAAGGCTGCTGCTTCGCAGTGGTGTCAAAAGTACACACATTTGTTACTTAAGTAGAAGTATAGATACTG